>NW_007729971.1:22966-25039 GCF_000696425.1 Galeopterus variegatus | reverse complement strand
GCTGGGTTGAGTAGTGTCCTCCCAAAATTCATGTCCATAAGGAACCTCAGAAAAAACCTTATTTGGAGATAGTGTCCTTGCAAATGTAATCAAGTTAAGATTACATTATAAAGGGCACAGACATGCAGGGAGAGGACGGCCATGTGAGGATGGAGGCAGAGACTGGAGTGAGGCACCTACAAGCCAAGGAACGCCAAGGAGTGCCGGTACCCACTAAATGCTAGGAAGAGGCAAGCAAGGATTCCTCTCTAGAGCCCTCAGCAGAGAACACGGCCCTGCTGGCATCTTGATCTCAGACTTCTGGCCTCCAGAACTGTGAGAGAATCCATTTCTATTATTCTAACCCACTCAGGTTGTGGCAATTTGTTATGGCAGCCCTTGGAAAACTACATGCATGCCTAGAGACCAAATGCTCTAGGTAAAACAATTGAGTGAACTGGCGTGGTGTCAGAAGTGAGCCTCATGCGAGGGTGGCTTGGTGAGCCCCTCAAACACACACTCACACACGTACACACTGTCTGCATAGCGGATATTTAAGATGAACAAGGCAGATCCAGAGCACAACAGCCCGGTGTTAGAACAAGAGCAGTATGCAGAGGCATGCCTCTCTGCTAAACCCCAATCCCCCTGGCATCTGTGCTCTGCTATTTGCATAAGTAAATGGCAGCTCATTAAGAACACATTAGTAGTTCTGTAACCATGTAAGGAAACCAACCTAGTGAACCCTAAACCACTGGAGATTTCTCTAATTTAGTTTTACAGATTTGGAGGCATGAAGCAGATGCTGTCATCTGCCGTCTGTCTGTCCATCTAAAAAGGAAAGAAAAGACCCTTATGGAAACACAGAAGAGACTTAATAAATATTTGTTGAAGAATGAATGATGGTAGGCTAGGTTCACAAAGGGCAAACCTTGCTAAAAATAGGAGAATGTTTGGACCAAATGTGTTTGGGGAGGCATTTCTCCCAGTGTCTAGCCATCCACTGAGGGCTTAAGAGTCATGGCTGCATATCAAAGTCGTGCATCCGTCACCTGTCAGCTTTTCAAGCAGGTCGTCATATGAGGACTCTGACTCAGCAGTCTCAGACAGGGCCCGGGAGTCTGGAGCGTTAGAGCGCTTCCCGGGATTTGCACGTGCTCCCTGTTTGAGAACCGTTGCTCTTGAGCCTTCCCACTCACAGCTGCTGCTTCACAGAAAGGCAACATGGGCCTCACCTGGGAGCTTGCTAGAAATGCAGAGTCCCAGGCCCTGTGCAGACCTGCTGAATCAGAAGCTGCATTTTAACAAGCCCCCAGTGATTCTTCAGCACATAAATACTGGGGCGCCAACCTAAAGCCTGTTATGGCCGACTCTGTGTGAGCCAGGTGGGCCCTCTGACAGCCAAGCAGTCCCCTGTTTGAGCCCTGTGGGGAAGTGGCTATTGCCAGGAATGTGGTCCTTCAGTCACAGGCTCAAGTGCCCGCATCTCCTGCCTTCAGGACGCAGAGGTTGTACTCAGTGGCCTTGGAGGTCCTTGTCAGTCGGAGATCCCCTGATTTCAGAATCCCGGGACACCTTCAGGCCAACAGCATTATAAGGGACTGCCGTGGGGACCTACGTTCTCCTCGTCTCTTTCCATATTTAAACCCAGAATGAGGGGCCTGGAACAGCAGGAGCTTGATGGTTCTCTGCTTCAGTGTGTGTCCCTGCAGCATGGCACAAAGCGGCGGGAAACCGCAGGTGAGCCAATCGCAGGCTGGCCCAGTCTGGGCTCCGGTGACCTGCGAGGGCCTCTCCTGTCCTCTGCAGCCACTCAGGGAGGGCAGTGGGCTCCAGACCGTTCTCTACCTGTCTCCAGTGCCCTCAGGAGCTGCCAATGGCTTTATGATTTTAAGTAGGCTGCCCAGGAGTTACCAAGCTCATGACTTCTGGTGAGGTAAAAGAAGGCAGGCCTGGGTCTGTCAGGAAAATAGCTGCCCCTCCTCTTCACACCACCCCTAGCTCAGGTCTCTGCACCGCGGCCATTAAGGTAATCACCAGTTTCTTAGGAGGACCAGAACCCCGCAGGGGTGCAATTTCTGAGCATGCTGCAAC
>NW_007729971.1:21273-22508 GCF_000696425.1 Galeopterus variegatus | reverse complement strand
TGCTTTGGGAAACACCTGTAACCCACCCCCAGGTGTCAAACAGAAGCATGCAGGTTGCTCTCACCTTCAGACACTGGCCTCCTTTCCCTGCAGAGCCCGCAGGGAATGGGGCCCCAAAAGCTCAGGGGTCCAGGAAGCCCACGCCGATGTCACAGTGGCCTCCACAGGAGACCTTGAGACTTTGGGTTTTCAAAGATGTCTAAGCCACCAGGAAAACAACACACAGGGCCTGCTCCAGCTCAGGTCTTTAATTTTTCATGAAATCTCTGCTTGCTGAAGATCAGTTCCTCAGCTTGCTGGGGGTTAATTATTAATGGGATGTGATTCTGCAGGGAAGTGTGGTCAGACTAAGACAGACCGGGCCAGTCTCCTCCCCCTGCACACTCTGTTTTTTGAAGACCTTTCTACTTTTTCCCCTGAAAGGGGTTGGGGCGAGGGGTGAAGCGTTGCTCCAAGGCCCCGCATTTCCAGGCTGTGGCACCGACTCCTTCCTTTACTGCTTTGTCACTTTCATCAGGTGCCTGCTGAGGTTCGGACCTAAATCTCCAGTCCATCCCCTTACATAGCATCTACCAGCTTGACAGTAATGAACTTGGAGTGATGCAGACGGGAGTGTAGCACAGACAGGGAATGTTCCTGAACCAAAACAAACCGGAATGCACGCTGTTGAAGCTAAAGCAGCACAGGTTCGAGTGTGAAAATTTAGCTGTTTGACCACCTGGAGAAGAAATCCTCACCGTCCCCATTTAGTTAGTTCCATCCTGTTTCAAGGTTGGTGAGTTGAGGGGCTGAGAAGATTAAATGTATTAGCAAAATAAAACACAAATTCTTCAGTAATCGCATTGATTCCCTTTTATTCTTCCACGATGAAAATAGCTCTATGGGATTTTTTCCCTGGTTATATAAATAATATCTGCTTATTGTAAAAATACTTTCAAAAAGTAAACAATACAGAAATGTATTAGGAAAAAAGTAAGCATCGCCTGAAACCTGGCACCCAGAAATAACCGCTGTTTTTCATGAGCAGTTTTCACACACCCCACACTTCTTAGTACACACGTGTAATTTTACACAAATGGAATTGTATCGTGCATCTGCAGTTCTAATCACCACTTCTTTCTCTTTTGCTGTGTCACAGTGTGATTGTGAGTTCGTCTCACGGCCTCCTCACCCAACCCCTCCCCCAGGTACCTGCTGTCAGTAGCCTGTTGTTTCCTTCCCCGTGCTCACACCCA
>NW_007729971.1:14825-20261 GCF_000696425.1 Galeopterus variegatus | reverse complement strand
ACCCCTCCCCCAGGTACCTGCTGTCAGTAGCCTGTTGTTTCCTTCCCCGTGCTCACACCCATCTTGAAGGTGTCCTCTCCTACTCCCGGGCCTTCCCTTGGGGACCCATCCCACAATGTCCCCATAGCAGGAGATCAAACACTATTTCAGATTCTCTCCAACATCCCCCCAAAAGCGATCCTGTAAAACCCTAAGCCACTCTCTGCTAGAAACTGTCCAACGAAGGAACTGAACTGGCCCACAAAGGCCCTGTATGATCTGCCTCTTTCTGTACCATCTCCTACCAGTCTCCCTTTTGTACCCTCTGCGGTGACCTTACTGACCCCCTCTACCACAGGGCCTTTGCACCTGCCATTCCCTCTCTTGTTCACCTTCTCTAGTTATCCACAGGGCTCATTCCTCACTTCCTTCAGACCTTCACTTAAATGACACCTTCTCACTGAGGCCTATATTGGCCACCTCATTTGAAATTTATGTTTCCCCCAATATTCCTTTCCTGTCCCTTGTTTTTCTGCACACACAACTCCAGCTACCACACCATGTATCTCACTTATTTATTGTCTATCGCCCATTAGAAGATAAACTTGATAACAATGGGGTTACTGATTCTGTCCTGGAAACTGCCATGTTTCCAACACCCAGACAGCATCTGTCACAGGAAAGAGCTCAGTAAGTGTTTGTTGAGTGAGTGAATCTTGGGATCTTCAGGGTTAAGCACGGGCCTAGATAATCAACAAATGTTTGTTCAGTCACTGCAAGTTCCTTCTAGAGTTACACCTTCAAGGTCAAATGGTGCCATGAACCGTGCAGTCCACAAGAGCAGCCACATGACTTTTTATTCGTAGGGTGTGCCCTCTGCTCCTTGGACTCCAGAAGCAACAGATTGCTCTTCTCAGGCTGAGTTAATAGTCCAGATGCTCCAACATGGTCTCCACACAGACTCTAGGGGGACTCCTGCTCTGAGGCCCTTCCTCCCACACCCTTCCCTGGGGACAAGCCACCAAGCTTTCAGCTCAGCCTCAGCTGTGGGCTGCTGGCCAGTGGTCACACATGACATGCAGCCTGGAGTCTTAAACAACACTGCAGCTCATCATATACCCTCCTGCTCCTTGACTGTGGGAGAGTGATCCAGAAATGTCAGCCTCCTGCCCAGGGCTCTGGGAGGGGACCGTAGCAGGCAGCTCCAGCCTTCCATTTGTATGTCTTATGTTTGGGCTTGCTTCTTTGTTTTACTGTTGATAATTATTATGTAATAGGGACTGTCTTTTAAAAGTTTATTACCTGGTGTAGTAGACATAAATAAATGTGAGAAAATTCACCTTCTTTTGAATAATAGTCTGGTTCTATGTTTTATCCTGTGGAAAGAGGCAGGACTGGGGGTGTGGCTGGAGAGGCAGTTGATGAATTCCCCTGCTCCTGGTTTGAGACCTTCTGACATCTGGCCAGAGAGTCTGTCTCTGGACACACACAGGGACACACCCATACACATGCACACACACACACAGGGACACACCCATACACGTGCACACGCACACACACAGAGACACACTGATACATACACGCACAAACACATACACACTCACTCACACTCACACAGCATTCACAGCCCAGATGGCAGGAGCCTGAGTGCCAAGCTGTCTCTGGCAAAAGGCTGTCTGCCTCCACCCCCAACCATGTCCAGGATCAAAAGCACAGGGGACTAGAAATTTCTAACTGCTGCCCACCAGGGCCAGTCCAACCTGGCTTTCCCCAAAGCTCTCCCCTCCCTGGAGAAGAAAGGGCCAGCCTGCTTCTGAAGCCTTCTACCCTCTTCTTCTGGCAAGAAGCAGCACAGACTTGTCAACAGCAAGTTCAGGAAGGGAAGGAGACCAGGCCACCCCACCGTGCCTGAATCCCTGCCATCCAATAAGCAGATGGCTCCCTCAATCCCAGGAAGAGAGTGGGTGGCCAAGGTGGACACCCTTAGCTCAACATTTGGAGTATTATCTTCTCCCAGGGTGCAGTAGGATTAAATTTTTTTAAATGAAAACATCACTGATTTAGAATAGACATGAAGGTGGGAGCACTAGTGAAATCTTTAATTCTACCAGTTGTAGCATTTTTTAATGTAATTATATCTCTTTCAACCACAAAGAGTAAATGAACTTGGGCCGGCCCAGTGGCGCACTGGAGAGTGCGCCGCTTGAGAGCGCGGCGGCGCTCCCACTGAGAGTTCGGATCCCACATGGAGACCAGTTCCCACTCACTGGCTGAGCACGGTGCGGGCGCAACACCGAGGGTTGCGATCCCGTTGCCGGTCCCCGGTATGGGCGCGACACTGAGGGTTGCGATCCCGTTACCAGTCAGTAAAAAAAAGACAAAAAGGAAAAAAAAAAATAAGAGTAAATGAACTTGAGGCTAGACATTATACCTAAGAAAGCTCCTTTACTACTCACAAGCAGTCTTCATGGTAAATATTATGATGCTATTTTATACTGGTGAATGAACTGACGTTCAGACAGGCTAGAAGCTGACAGCTGTTACATGACACCCCTGTAACTATTTACATTGTATTGATCTTATATGGGTGGATGGATGTGGATGCGCAGGTGGGCAGATGGACGGATGGACAGATGAAGGGCAGAAGAAAAGGCAGCTGAACCACACAGCCTTCTGGTTAGCTAAACTAATGAAACAGTAAGGTTATTTAAAGGAATAAACTAGACTGATGGGTAATTAGCATTTCAGCAGTTGAAAAGAAAGAGGAAGCAGGAGAGGGAGGAACTATTATTAAAACATGTGGTCTGGAGCCAAACTGCCTAGGTTCAAGTCTCAGCTCCACCATTTACTAGCTGGATATCCATGGTCTAGTTATTTCACCTCTCGTGCCTCAGTTTCCTCATCTGCAAAATGAGGGTACTGTAACTTAAAGGGTTGTTGTGAAAATTGAATGAGTTACATAACACACTACGTAAAGGATTTAGAAGTTTGCCTAGCACCTAGCAAGTGCTCAGTGAATTTTGCTATTGTTATCCACAGTTTGCATAAGGAAATTGAAGCCTGGGGTGGGGGAGATAATGTTTATTCTGTGTTTATTTCAATAATGCCGCTTTTGATACTGATTGTTGGCAACTCTTTTATTCAGTCATGCTACTATCAGAACATTTGAGCCAACACCAGCCAAATTATCTTCAATTATAGTGAGAATCTAGATTTCGAGTAAAATTTGTCATCAACTACAGCTTTTTATATAACTTTTAAAAAGTGATGAAACAAAGACAGAAACTTTGCTTCATCAGAGACCAACACACTTTTACACCATTTGCTGTCACAGGAGTTCAGAGAAACTCCATTAAGGACTGAAAAAGAGAGATCTGCATTAAACTGCTACAAATGTCTGTGGGGTGAATGAATGTTATCAATTATCAAACTACTCAAGGCTCCTCATTCAAAGACCAAGATAAATCCCCCTTAGAACTCGAAGACTTTATTTCTTCTGAACAACTTCCTAAAACAGGTCTGAAATCCCATATCGGAAGCTTTTGGAGCCAGATGCATTTCAGAATTTAGAATTTTCAGATTTTAGAGACAAACTAGAGTGTATAAACTTTATACTATGTAATCCCCCATGGAGTCTGGGCTAGCACCTCGTGATTAAACATCCAAATAGTTCTGCAGAGGGCCGGCCCCGTGGCACACTCGGGAGAGTGCAGCACTGGGAGCGCAGTGTCGATCCCGCCGCGGGTTCGGATCCTATATAGGAGTGGCCAGTGCAACTCACTGGCTGAGCGTGGTGCAGGCGACACCAAGCCAAGGGGTTGCGATCCCCTTACCGGTCACAAAAAAGACAAAAAAAAAACAAATAGTTCTGCAGAGAACTGTCTGAGTATTCACACCAAGTAGGATAAAGACTATAAACAGGCCAGCATCAGCATAGGTCAGGTTTTGCCATCAAATTAGTTTCTTGCGAACAAATAGAAAACTTCGACTTTTGGAGCTTTTTGTACTTTAGACCGGCAGATAGGTGACTGTGGACCTGTAGTAAAAAACGAGCCGTACCCCCTCCCGCCTCCCCACCAGGCTGCTGTGAAGCATTTGGCTTTGTGACTCACAAGCGCTTACTGGACACTTACTGGGCACTTACCATGTGGGCACTGTTCTGAACTTGTTTACAAGAATTGTCTTATTTAGTTCTCAGCACAACTATAAAGTGGGTTGAAATAAGGCCCAGAGAGGGTAAGCCTGAAGTCACTCACTACTGAGGGTGGAGCTGGGATTTAACCTTGAGTGTCTGAGATAGGTTAATGAAGGTTTCTCAGCCAGCGGGGCACTTCCAATATTTATTTCCTTCTTCCCCATTTTTTAATTTGGTTCCTGACTTTTAATCATAGTTTTTGAGTTCTTGTATCTGTGTTTTTAATTGAAACTAGTAGGTAGAGACGTCACAAGATTTTTTTAAGTCATAGACCTTCATCCCATACTTTCATGACAAGGACTTTAAGTCCTTTGTGAAGTTTTATGGATGTAATAGAGTCAGCTTCTAACAATATCAGCAAATGCTTATAAAGGACTCATAAAAAGCATTTCTAAGCAAGTAAACAGAATACTACTNTCCATTAAGGACTGAAAAAGAGAGATCTGCATTAAACTGCTACAAATGTCTGTGGGGTGAACGAATGTTATCAATTATCATACTACTCAAGGCTCCTCATTCAAAGACCAAGATAAATCCCCCTTAGAACTTGAAGACTTTATTTCTTCTGAAGAACTTCCTAAAACAGGTCTGAAATCCCATATCGGAAGCTTTTGGAGCCAGATGCATTTCAGAATTTAGAATTTTCAGATTTTAGAGAGAAACTAGAGTGTATAAACTTTATACTATGTAATCCCCCATGGAGTCTGGGCTAGCACCTCGTGATTAAACATCCAAATAGTTCTGCAGAGGGCCGGCCCCGTGGCGCACTCGGGAGAGTGCAGCACTGGGAGCGCAGTGTCGATCCCTCTGCGGGTTCGGATCCTATATAGGAGTGGCCGGTGCGCTCACTGGCTGAGCGCGGTGCGGGCGACACCAAGCCAAGGGGTTGCGATCCCCTTTCCCCTTACCGGTCACAAAAAAGACAAAAAAACCCAAATAGTTCTGCAGAGAACTGTCTGAGTATTCACACCAAGTAGGATAAAGACTATAAACAGGCCAGCATCAGCATAGGTCAGGTTTTGCCATCAAATTAGTTTCTTGCAAACAAATAGAAAATTTCGACTTTTGGAGCTTTTTGGACTTTAGACCGGCAGATAGGTGACTGTGGACCTGTAGTAAAAAAACGAGCCGTACCCCCTCCCGCCTCCCCACCAGGCTGCTGTGAAGCATTTGGCTTTGTGACTCACAAGTGCTTACTACGCACTTACTGGGCACTTACCATGTGGGCACTGTTCTGAACTTGTTTACAAGAATTGTCTTAT
>NW_007729971.1:10639-14024 GCF_000696425.1 Galeopterus variegatus | reverse complement strand
CAGCAAATGCTTATAAAGGACTCATAAAAAGCATTTCTAAGCAAGTAAACAGAATACTACTTAGATTAATTCTTGGACAAAGGAAATGAAGAGGTAACTCCCAGGACCTCAGGTGGTTTGAGAAGGTTAAATTCAGGGACTCTCAGCTCAATTTTGCAAACAAAGCGCCTCTTTCTCAATCCATCAATCCCATTTGACTTAATCCTTGTTTAGGGAGCACCATGTGAGAGGCACAGTGGAGGATGCTTTGGAGCTGGGGGCCAGGAAGCAGACGGAAATGGCAAAGGAGGGCATTCCAGACCAAAGGAATTGCACGGTGTGGTTGGAGAGTGCAGAAAGGCCGGTGAGGAATGGAAAACAAGAGGCTGCAAAAATAGTCCAGGCTGATACTGACATGCTCCTATTGTCAGACTGAGGAACGTGTGTCTGGCCCTGGAAATCACAGGATGGAGGCATCCCGAGGACACTGCAGACTGTATCTATCTTGCTCACGGCCATTTCCCGCAACTGGAGCAGTACTTGGCACCTTTGTTGAAAGAAGAAAGGAATGAAAGAATGAATACGTGAGTGGGCTTACGTTGGAGAACATACCTGAATGTAGAGGATGGGGAAGGACCAGACACAGGAGGCCCTGTCAGCAATTCACAGCAGTAGTCCAGGTGAGATGGGCCTGGAGAGAGAGGACACAGTCAATCACCAGTGGGGGTGGGCTCAACAGGACTTGCAGACCAATGGGATACAGTGTCTGGAGGGCTAGAGGCATCAAAGATGCCTGGCCATTATCCTGGTGAAGAAGAGAGAAGGCAAAGAGGGCTCTTCCCAACGGGCTGCTTGGAAGAAGAAACTTTCAGGGCATGTAGGTGCAAGGTGCTCCAGGCTCGCCCTGAGAACAGTATTTGCATCCTACACTGATCAGACAGGTAGGAGGGGAGCTAGACTGGGTAAGGAAAAGCAAACAGTGGTGAAAGTAAGAAAGGAATTATGGCAGCCTCCTGCAGAGGTCAGACAGCCTCCCTACTTGCCAGGCTGGCCAGCCCACCACCTCAGGGATGCACCCTGGAGACAGAGGCACAGCGAGGAAGCAGGAAGGGGAAGCAGGGATGCAAGGGAGCTGCAACTCATGGGCGAGCTGGGACTGCTGGCAGCAGCCAAGGTGTCAGGGTACACAGGAGATTTGGGGAGGGCCCATCTCACACTGGTGGAAGCTCCCAGGGAGGCTTTCCAGCCACTTAAGAGCTAGGGCTGGCGGGACTGATGATGGATTTGATACTTCATGGGGAGAGGGCCAGAGTGGCTCCTTTTCCCATGTATAGGCATGATTTTTAGGTTTGGGATGGCGACGTCATTACCTTGGCGTTCCCTACACCCTGTTCCAGAAACCTTCAGAGAGCTGGGGAGGAGCTAGAGGAGCCTCCTGAAATAAGCTCCTCATGTCTGCGCCCCAGCCCCCACCCTCACCAGTCATGATAGATGTGGAGTCTACAGGCCCAGGCAGGAGGTGCCAGGCGGCCCAAGGGACACACTCAGGGTGATCTTTCTAACAACCAGCCCTCAGACAGCACAAGGTCTACAGCACTTTGAAAAGCTGAAACCTGACCCAGCAATGCTGGCCCCCCTGGAAAGATCCATCCAGAGGTCAGCAGGACGACTGTCCCCAGTTCACACAGAAAGCCCAGGCTGAGCAGCAGTGACTCACCCAGAGGTGGACCCAAGGAAAAGGCGTTTTCTAGGAGTGGCTGTTTAGTAGGGACATATTTATTGAGTGCCTACTACGTGCCAAGCCCTAGACTAGACTCTGGGAATAAAAAGAAGAATGTGACTTGGTCCCTGCTTTTAAGGAGCTCATAGTCCATTGGAAAAACATACATGAAACCAAAGAGAATAAGTAAGGCCACCCTAAGGATTAAATGAGATAGGTGGGGACGACACAAAGCCATTTAATCCTCACACCAACACTTTGAGGGAGGTGTTTTTAGCCCATTTTACAGATGAGGAAAGAAAGGTCATTATGGTCAAATGGCGTGCCTCAGTTCACACAATTATCAAGAGACACTGCCAGTGTTGTGCTGGGGCACGCACACACAGGCTGTGAGAGTCGGCTCTGTGCATCTCTTCCCAACTCCTTGTTCAGTGACATCTCATTGGTAGCTCGAAATCTACCAACAGATGGGCCACAGGAATCAGCAAACACTATGAATCAGGTGACAGCCTTGATGCAAACCCAAGTCTGAAATCAAAGACTCTATCCAGTCTCTCCCAGACTCTTTTCTGAATTAAAGCATCCCCTTCTAAAAAGCCTGCCTTCCCAGGAGACTGATGCCAGTCCTCCTGGACAAGACCAAATAAGACAATGGAGCGGATCTGCCTTCTGAGTCACAGTGGACTGTGCAACTAAGTTAAGTGACCATCTATCCCCTTAGCTCTGAGCTAGCATCTTAGCAGATACATCTGGACTCAGATATGCCACATGGGCCTGGAGGCAGGGAGTGGGGCCAGGAGGAAGAGGGGCTGCAGAGGGAGAGTAGTGTCCCTTTCTCCAGAACACTAATCTCTGTGAACACCATTAGCATGATCATTTGATTAATTTCTGTCTCCATGTTCAGCTCCACAAGGACAAAGGCTGTGGCTAGTGTCACTGACCACGGTCACCCAAATGCCAAGCACCACGCCTGGCTAGCAGGAAGTCTTACATCAACAATTGTCGAATGAATGAATAAATGAGTGAATGAAGCAGGGCCGCATCAAAGCTAAAACTGGACAGAGTTGCCAGCCCAGGCCTGACTCTCCCCTTCACATTCTACCCCCCAATAAGGAAGGAGAGCAACCGAAGCCCATCCCCAGCCCTGAGAGCAGACTGCTGGAGAGCCAGACGACCTGGGGTAGAATCCTAGTTCTGCCACCTACTATCTGGGCAACCTGTGCCTCTGTCCTCAACTGTAAAATGGGATTTGTGGGCTGTTGTGAGAATTAAATGAATTAACATAAAGTGCCTGGCACACAGGAAGTGCTATGTGTCTTTTAAATAGATAAGAAAGAAGACACCCCCATACCCACTCACCAAATCACTCATCTGTGTGCAGAGACCATGTTCTCCTCCGCTCTTTAAATGCAAGTGTCCAGCCCATTGCACTCCAGAGAGGGCTTTCCTGGGACACAAAGCCGTTACCTGATCAGAGCTTCGAGCATCCTTCTCTTCCCCCTACCCCGTCCATCCTACCCCGTCCCACCTCCAGCATCACGACCCACCCACTTCAGTTTCTCTTTAAGTGACCCTGAGCCTTGCCCAGCTCCGCCCAGCCCTACAGCGCCGGGAACCGACCCCGGCGTCCCGCAGCCAGCTGGGGGCGGCAGGAGGCGGACTGCAGGGGGCGCCGCCGAGTGAGAG
>NW_007729971.1:4976-9642 GCF_000696425.1 Galeopterus variegatus | reverse complement strand
GGGCTTCGGATCACAAGGAGTAACCATGCAGTCTGGAAAGCGGTGATCCGTGGGCAGGGCTGCAGAGTTCCTTTTCTCCCCGTGGGTTGTACACCCCTCGCCCCAGGCTACCCCTCCCACAGGAGAATATTTGGCTCGGCGCTGAGGCTCCTGCTCCTGAAACCCCTGGCTACCCCGTGCCAAGCATACTACCGCCCACAGCCCTGGGCTGATGAGACAAAGATAGGACCCTGTAGACCCCCGCACTGGAACAGCGCTCGCCTCCCTGGCTGTGGCCTCTGGGGAATAACATCCGAGCGAGTCCGGGTTCTAATCCCAGCACTGCCCTGGCTCCACGTGTGCTCAGTCAGCCTGTGCCTCGATTTTCCCATCTGTGGAAAGCGGGTGATGGAAATAAAAACCTGCCCAACTTCCCTCATTGGAGAGTCCTGAGACGCAGATGAAATAATGCTGATAAAAGCGTTTTGAAAAACAAAAACCATCATTATTCAAAATTTCTGGTCCATCATAATTTTAGTAGTGATGTCTATACAGGTAAATACAAATACATTTACTTAAAGAGTAAGACCCTCAAATTCCAACTATTAAAAACTTCTCAAACAAGAGACTTTTATTTGGAGGGGAAAGAAAGGAGCATGCAGTTGAGATCCAAAAATACAAAGTTCCATATGGGAAATTTAAATGATCTTAAAGATTCTACTACATAAAATTTAGAAGGCAGCTCGCTTTTTAGGAAACCAGTGGAATAAACATTACAATCCCCAAAAACATTTGGTGGATGAAGAAAAACCAAAAGAATTATCTATAATCCTACTTGATCCTCTTCAAATATAGAATCACAGAACTTTACAGCGGCTTTTGACATTCCTGACAGCTACCAGCATCTATTCAGAGTTTGTATGAACACCTCCACTTGTTCACGTGTAGACTGATATTCCTTGTACAGGAACAAATCT
This sequence comes from Galeopterus variegatus, assembly GCF_000696425.1. NCBI lineage: Eukaryota > Metazoa > Chordata > Mammalia > Dermoptera > Cynocephalidae > Galeopterus > Galeopterus variegatus. Next base: position 8,686 of record NW_007729971.1, on the reverse strand, counting down.
ACCCACACGTCCTGTATTAGTCTGTTTCTGTTGCTTATAACATAAATACCTGAAACTGGGTGATTTGTAAGGAAACGATATTTATTGCTTACAGTTCAGAGGTTGGAAAGCCCAAAGTCCAGGTCCACACACTTATGGTGAGCACCTTCATTGGTGGTGACTACAGCAACACAGGGTATCACATGGAGAAATGGCAGAAGCAGAGAGAGAAGGTGAGGAGCTAACTCCTCACCCCTTCTCCTTTTAAAGCCCGCAGAACCACACCCACGATTAAACCATCAATGGATTAATCCACTCACTAGGGCAAGGTCCTCACAATCTAATCACCTCTTCAAGGCCCCACCTTTCAATTACCATACCAGGATTCCCCATCCTCTCAACACTGTCACAGTGGGGCTTAAGTTTCTAATACATGAACTTTGGGGGACACAATTCAATCCACTGCAGGTCCCATTCTCCAAAGCAGTGAAACCCAGGTCCTGACAATTGCCCCAGTATCATCAGAACAAATCTTTTACTCTCTTCAGAGTCCAAGACCTGGAACCTCAAGACAAGATGAAAACTGACCTCAAGTGAGGAAGAGAAATCAGAGGAGACCTGACCCCGATCCCTACCCCCAAACAGAGCAGCGAGCCAACCAGCATTTTCTCACCACCTTTGTACTGTGGGAGCAGCTGTGGTCACAGCGAGCAGACCTGCTATAGGAGAGGATCGGGACAAGCTGACGAGAGGCCCAACCCTGGCAGGGCAGACTTGAATTGAGGATTTCCATTCCTCTGACTAACTCATCTCCCAAAAGTCCCCTCTGATACACAGGGTCCCTATGTGGGTCCCAAAGGCCTCCTCCTCCTTTCCCCTCTCTTACTCGCTCCCTAACCAGAGAGGGTCACACTCACTATCTCAGCCTGGGTACGTCTGCTTCACAGTGGTTTGGTCCCAATTTGTTCTGCTGCTTGGGTTTTTCTTCCCCTTGAGTCACATGCCATGCAGTATCTACTTCCTCTGTGATGGAATCTGGCACTTCCTAAGAGTGCCAGAATCTTCCGGGTGTGAGCCTTGGTAGACAGCTCCTCTGAGCCCCTCAAGCCCAGCAGGTCATCAGCATTTATTGAGCACCACTGTCATGTACCCACACAGATAAGGATGAGACTCCTAGCAGCCAGATGGACATCACTCTGAGGTCAATTATCGTCCCGTTTAGAGGTTCCAGGTCCTGGACTCTGAAGTGACAGGTAGATCCTGTCTCGTACCAGCCGTATTGGTTTCAAATTAATTCACCAAGTCTCTGCTTCTCCTACTCCATCTCAAGTGTTGTGCTGAGTACTAGGGGACTTCAAAGGTAAGATGAGAAGCTCTCAGGAGTCCTGCCCTGGACATGTCCCTGTCACTCAGTCCCAAGGAGGGAGGATGCTCATCTGATTGGTCAGATTGCAGGACACTGACTGACCCGTATTTGCAGCGGGTGTGAGATTCCTTGTCTCCTGCATTCCTGTAGCAGATGAGTTGACTGGCCCAGGCTGAGGCACTCTCCCTTGCCTTTGCATGTGGCTGGCCAGAGCACAGGAAGAGGAGAGATTCGGGGGAAGCAAGGCCCCCATGCTAAGCCTGGCTGACTCCAGTTCTCTGCGTGGGGGTTGTGGTCCAAGCCCGGCTACCACCCAATGTGCTTCTGCTTTCTTTGCTGCTCCTTCTCCAGGTCTCCCTCTGGGACTCTGTGGGTAGTGGTTGCTATGGGTTAGTTGTGCCCAGATCCCCTGGCCATTACACATGTGTTAGCACCTCGGTACTGCCAGTACGTTTGATAATGACCCACCATCCTCCAGAAAAAACAGTCTGGCAGGAAGGTTAGAGCAATGCTGACACAGGAGGTAACAGCTAGAATGAAGTTTTAGCGGGGAGGTGGGAAAGGCTTCATGGAGAGAGCCACGTTTAAGATCGGCCTTGAAAGACATTTAGGACTCCACAGAAATCTGCAGACCTGGGAGTTTTTTGCAGGCAGGAAAAACTCAGGAGTGTTTGGAGAACAGTAGAGAGTCCAGTTGGGTGCTGGCTGCACGAATGTGGACAATGGAAAAACGGTCTAGAAAGTGAGGTAGAACCTACACATCAGAGTCCTGGAACGCTGAGTCAAGATGTTTGCACCTAATTTAGCAGACACCTGGGAGCCATTGAAAGCTACTGAGCAGGGGAGGGCTGTGGTCAGGAGGGGAGGCTCTGAGCTCTAGAAAGAAGAATCTGGAAGAACTGTGCAGGATGGATTGGAGCAAACCAGACGAGGGGCAGAAGGACCCGTTAGGAGGCCAGGACGGTCACCCAGGCAAGCAGAGCACAAGGGTGGAGCAGTGGAACCAGAGCAGAGGCCCCATCTGGAGAGACAGCACAGAACTTGGAGGACTAGAATCCCAGGGAGGACAAAAGCAGGACTGGAGGATTGCTCAGAGATGTGCCACCAGAAAGGTCTCCAGGAGGATGGGGGTGCCGTCCACAGAGTCAGGGAAGGTAGGGAAGGAAGGAACGGTTTGCAGAAAGATGCCCTGGGCCTCTCCACCTCACCTCCCACCACGGTTCCTAGAATATACCACAGCCGGTGTCCCCGCACTGCTTTTGTCAATGTCTGCAATGTCCTTCTTCCAATTCCCTTCCTCCTTCTCACCAGGCTGACTCTCACCAGCATGCCCTCCTCTCAGAAGTGGTCCCTGAGCCCAGTACAGCCTCTTGCTTACCTCCACCCAACACTTGTGTTACTGGTGCACGCCTCTGTTTCCCCAGTCACCCTGAAGCCTCTGAAGGACAGGTGTTTGGTCTGTTCAACAAGTATGCAGCGACATTTATTGAGAACCTACTAGGCTCTACCTCGTAGGTGCCGAGAACATGCTGTGGGGCAGATGCAGCCCCTGCTCTCAAGTAAGGCTTGGTTTAGTGGAGGAAGGAGGTGGCCAGTCACAGTCAAACAGAGACTGTCCACACAATGGGACCATCTCTTCTCTGACTGTCTCTCACCCCTGGCAAGGCCTGGCACAGAGAAGACTTGAAATAAATAATTGTGCAGTGATGGGAGGACACAATGATTTTGAAGCATTGCAGGACATCCAGAAAGTAAGTGGGAACGGAGGGCTGGAGTCAGGAGAGATGACCACGAGAGGGACATTTCTGGAATTCTTCCATCATCTATAAGTTAATGTGAGTTGCATTAAACCTGACATGGAGAGTATGTGGGGGTCTCAGAGCCGAGGAGGAACATGAAGAAATGAGGCAGGTCCGCTCCACACTGCCTCTGCACTCCCAATGCTGCTCAGATTAACAGAGGACAGACATATCCTTGGCACAGGGAGGCTGCTCCCACTCCAAACACATCCTATTGAAAGAATGAGGACATCGAGTCTGCCTGCACCCTAGGGCCAAACGTCAGCTGAGCAGCAAATGCTTACACTATAGAATGTTCCTGTTCAAGGAGGTGCTAGAGTCAAGGAGAGGAGGGAGGCTGCCTCCACGCAGTGGTCCAGACAGCAAATCTTATCTCCAGGCTCCAGACCAACCAGTGATTTTTCCTTTTTCCTAATTCAATGCAAGGCTTCAGCTCCAGCTGAATGCCTGTGGCACTGAGAAAATCAAAGGTAGATCCCCAAGTGACATCAAAAATGGAATGAGTCTGTTCTGGGCATAGTTTCTGCTGGTCCTCAAAAAGGACCATATTTCCACTCAAGATCCCC
>NW_007729971.1:2887-4753 GCF_000696425.1 Galeopterus variegatus | reverse complement strand
AAGGTCTCCAGGAGGATGGGGGTGCCGTCCACAGAGTCAGGGAAGGTAGGGAAGGAAGGAACTCCAGCTGAATGCCTATGGCACTGAGAAAATCAAAGGTAGATCCCCAAGTGACATCAAAAGTGGAATGAGCCTGTTCTGGGCATAGTTTCTGCTGGTCCTCAAAAAGGACCATATTTCCACTCAAGATCCCCAGGTGAAGACTCTGAGATGCACTTTATGAGTTCTTGTGGCCAAATATCTGCTGCCAACAGCTTCTAGTTGTCTGAAAACACCTGAAGGAAACAAGTTCACCCCAAATTGTATGGTTGGCCTGGAGGTTTCCGGACTCCCCCTCTGAGCCCTTTCTCCACCCCAGCCCCGCCCCTGTAGTGCCTATGACCTCCAGCTCATCCTCCGATGAAACATCCACCATCTAGAATGTAGGCTGGAAGCTCCCTGAGGGAAGGGACCAGGTCGTTTTTCTCACTGGTACATCCCCAGCATCTACTACATCACCGGGCACACGCTAGGCCCTTAATAAGTATTCGTTATGTGGATTCAACAGACTTTTCTTGAACTCTTCTCCTGTGTTGGACATAAAGATGTACAGGATATGCTTCCCACCTTCAGACCCATTCTCCTCCTTTGGAAACAATCCGGAAAACGTGGCCCAGCTCTCTTCCCACCAAGAGCCTCCTCTGCAGATGAGCCAGGGCCGGCCCCAGCAGTGAGATGTGCTCCTGGGAGGTACCAGGGTCAGAGAAGCACATGACCAGCCACAATGGCTCCTTCCACCTGAGCACCAGTCCACCCAAGACCCTTCCTCTAAGCCTTCAGTGAACGCAGGCCGGCCTCTCCCCTTCTCAACTCCCATCCTTCCCCATCACCCAGCTCTCCCTGTTCCCTGTGGGATGTTTCCAGGAACATTTGGCACCATTCAGACAGGATTGAATGGCATGGTGTTAGCAACCCAGGACACTTAAGCCACCCAAATTACTTTTGCCTTTGTTTCAGACTACCTTGTATGACAGCAGAATTCCTTGCCCTCATTCAAAATAGGGATAGACATAATGGTTAAGAGGCAGGCTACATAGCCAGGATACCTCGACTCCATCCTGGCTCTGCCACTTCCTTTCCAGTGACATTAGGGAAAGTTCTTTGTCTCTGTTGGCCTCAGTTTCCTCACCTGTAAAATGGGGATGATATTAATACTTATTACCTCATTGGGATGTTATGAAGATTAAATGAGATAATCCATGAAAAGCACATTGAAAAGTGAGCATGAAATAAAAATTAACCTATTAATTATTATCTTTAATTGCAGTTCAGAAAGGTCTTACCAGGGGAATTTAATTTACAAACACACGTGCACAAGCACTGGCTCCCTTTTCTCAATTTAGGGTAGCACATTTCACTTCACCCCTTCTATCACCAGACGGCTCCTCTCTACCTCCTCATGGAAACTCCTCTGGCAAAACCCACTGCCTCTCCTCCCCCCACAAAAATGATTATGTCGCATACCCTCGTGCACACTCTGTACTAATCACAATAGCCTGTTACAAACAGCCCCCCGTCAAGCCCTGTTACAAACAGCTCAGTGGCTCAACACAGCAAAGGCTTGTTTTTCACTCATAGTCCAATATGAATGGGAGGGGAGGCGTAATTCTGCTCCAGGAAGTCATTCAGAGACCCAGGCTCCTTCCTAGTGGCTTCAACATCTTGCTGAGCCTTGGAGTCCCCACCTCTCCCCCAACCCCTGCCCAGGTCCTCTGCATCCAGCCAGCAGATGGGAAGAGAGCAGAAGGCCAATTGGCAGGATTTAGGACCATGCCAGGCAGGGCTGTCCATCCCTTTGTCCACCTTCCATTGGCCAGAAGCTCAGTC
>NW_007729971.1:0-2586 GCF_000696425.1 Galeopterus variegatus | reverse complement strand
ATATAGTATTTTTTCTGCAACCTACTCCCGAAGCAGAGGCTTCTGTAGGAGGGAACTTGAATTTATTTTCTTCAGGGCATTCTCTTAGAAACCAGACCCGAAGCAATACTCCACACATTTCCTCTCAAATCCTGTAGCAGGTGATGTCTTGTTCCACGAGGGCAACAGATATGGGAGAAAGAAGGTGGTCTTCAGACCGGGACAGAGCTGGGTTCATGCTCAGCCTCACTACTTAGACAGCTCAGATACTCTCACTCAGCTTCCTCTTTTGCAAGGTGGAAGTGGTCACACGGGGTGTTCCCAGAATTGGGGACAACACATGCAAAGCGTGGCAGGAGTGTTCCCTGTTCTCCCATCCCCCCAACCACACCACATCCTCGTCTCCAGGCTAATGTCCCTCCAAGCCCACAGGCAAGGGACAAGGGAAGAGTTGGGGTGTCTTGGAGGGGGTGCATTCTTCTGGCTGCCGTGTTTGCTCTCTTTCATTTTTCAGTTGGTCACCCAGCTGGAGTCAGCTTTAACAATGGGAGGGAGGAGTGAGGTCAGGGCATCCGTGAATGTAATTAAGCAAGCGCAGAATCTAGAAAATCAAATCCCTCTCTACCCCACCCAATGCCAGTTTGATCTTTTTCATTCCTAGACCCAACCCCCTGTCCACTCGCCCACACTCCATACTCAGCTGGTCCAGATGGTCTGTGGATGCTGAGAGCCAACATTGTGGGGAATTGGTTGTTTCATAAGCTCCTACAGACTCTGTCCCTAATTGCAAACCCACTTGAGACATATTCTGAAACAAGAGGCTTTTCATGAACCACTAGTTCCTAAACAAACAAACAAAAGTCAGGGCTTATGCTTTCTCCCTCATTCTCCCCTCACCCGGCTCCTCATTCACCTTGCTTTAAAACAGTTACTTGGGAAACAAAAGGCAACGCCCACCTGTGTGCCCCTGGTAATACCACCACAGTCACCTACACAAGGGGGAGGCAGGAGAGCCATTGTTCTAGCAACTCGAGCTGCCCCAGCTGCACATATTTGGTGCTTGGATTACACCAGCCAGCAGCGGGGGCGTGCGTGTTGCTAGGAGAACCTGAACTTGAGTTTAAATTTGCAACCTTTTTTCACTACCACAGCTTGCTTTCAGCTGCAGACAGACACACACTCAACAGCAGGATCTGCAACGGCTTGGCCAAACTGGGAAATCCCCAGTCTCAGATAAGACTGTTCTGCTTTTTTTTTTTTCCCCCTTCTCTCTTGAATTTCAATCAGCCAATCACCACACAAACAAACAAGAATTACAAAGAACCATCCGTTGGGCAATACTGACTGACCACCTACTATTTATTGCCGGGAACTGTTCTAGGCACTGCGGACACTGCTGTGAAGGAAACAGATGAAGACCCTGCCCTGGGGGAGCTTGCATGTAGGTGAGGGAGGAAGACAAACAGACGGGGATCATAGCAGTCAGGGTTCTCCAGACACAGAACCAGGAGGTGATAGATTACAGGTGTAGATACAGATATAGATACGTGTGTATAAGTGTGCGTATTACATATGTGTATAAAGAGATTTATTTCAAGAATTGGCCCATGTAATTGTGGGGACTGGCAAGTCTGACATCTGTAGAGCAGGCTAGCAGGGTGGATGGAAACTCATGAGGCTGCAGAGTTGGGGCAGAATTTCTTCTACAGCGAAACTTCAGTTTTGCTACTAAGGCCTTTCACCTGATCGGGTGTGGCCCACCCAAGCGATCAGGGTCATCTCTTAGAGTCCACTGATTGCAGATGTTTACCACATCTATAAAATCCTTTCACAGCAAGCCTAGGTTGGTGTCTGAATAACGGGGTCCTATAACTAGCCAAGATGACACGTAAAACTAGCCACGACAAATACCATATACGATGTGTTGGGCAGTGATAAGTAAGTGCAATGGAGAAAAAATAGCAGGGTGTAGGGGACAGAGATCCCCCGGCAGGAGGACAACAGGAGACCCACCAGTGTGAAGTATAGTATGCCTGTCGTGCAACAGGAACTTGCATGAAAAACAAACAAATGAACATGCCTCGGCACTGCACTTGAAAGGTACCACCAAATGCCCACTTCGTCGCAGATCTGCTTACTCATGACTCTTACCTGGCACAGCAGAAGCAAACGCTTGCAGGCTGCTGCTCTCGCTGTTCCTCCTGTTCCTCCTGGGCCCTCCGGCCTCTGCGCCGGCGCCCTCGCTCCTCTCCGCGGCTCCACCCGCCAGTGGTCCCCGGGCCGCGGGCCGTCCTGAAGCGGTCACTAACCTCTTCATCCTCACCCCCCCTCGTGCCCGCAGCTCCGGTGTCACTGGCCGCTCGCTGGTTCCCCGACACTGCCGGCTGGCACGCTCCTGCTCTCCCCCCAGCCACCTGCAGGATCCGCTCCCATCCTGCTCAGAAAGGCCAACACAGACCACCCCATAAAATAGCAACCTCCCGGTCACCCTGTCTCCTTAGCCTGTTGTCTTCTTCATAGCACTTATGTTAAATATATAGAGATTTGTCTACTGATTTTCTGTCTCCCCTCACTTGAATGCAGGGGGCGCGAACCCCCCTTTTTTTT
>NW_007729970.1:206334-223445 GCF_000696425.1 Galeopterus variegatus | reverse complement strand
TAATCATATACAGTGTATATTGACAAAATAAAAATTTAACGAAAAAAAAAAAAAGAATGTGATAAGGTATGAATTTTTTAGAATTCAGAACACTGCCTCCAGCAAAAGGCAGCTGGAATTCTGGAGTCATATTTACAGTGCTAAATAACTCACATAGCATAGGCACCAACCAAATAGAGTAAACCCTGGCTTGTATGCTGTACCAGTGTTTACCAGTAGGAGTCCAGTCCTGGGGTAGGAGCTTTCCCTGTCTCAAACCTAAGGCAACCAGAAGGTGAATGCATGACTTTCATGGGCCAACTGGATCATCCTACCTGGAGTTTTTCAATTTTGAGCAAACGATAAAAAGGCAGAGAGCTGGTTAGAATTCATCCAAGCGATAGAATTAGTGTCTAGGAGGGACAGTATCCAGTGAGGGTCAGTGATCCTACAACCCACCCACTGAACCCAACATTTGTCTTGGCCAAACTATTTCCACTGAAAAAATAATTTCAGTGCTTCCTGCCCTTGGTTCTCCACAGCTGCCTGAGTTCCTGCTCTTTTCCAATCCTGCTTCTGCCCTCCCATACCTCATGAACTCCTGACACTTTCTCAATAAGTCCCTTTTCCCTTAAGATAACCAGATCTTATAAGTTTTTGGTCTTGCTACCAAGAACTCTGGCTGATAACTAGATGAAAGTCCTAGACTGCCTGCTTCATGCCTCCTTTCTCTTGGGCCCAACCCTGTCTTTGAGAGGCTTTGGGAATTAGGAGGGAGACCTGCACAGGAAGAGACGGAAGGCTGTCTTTCTGTGGCAGCCACATGGATTTCAAAGAAAGAAAGTTATTCCTCCCACCACTCTTACCTCCCCTCTCTTAGCAACTGTGAGTGAGAAACGTCTCAGTGTTTCTCACACTGAAAGCCCCACATTTGGGGGCAGGGAGATGTAATAGGGAGACTTTATGTGATGTCTTCATAGACATTAGAATATGTAGTTAATAGCAAATAATTTTGCTTTTAAGAGTTTTTTGGTTAGCAAAGGTTTACCCAAAATTTGGCAATGGTATCATGGCACCCAGTGAGCTGTTCTATATGAAGATTATATTATTTCTATATACCTCCCTTGTGACAGAAAGGATGCATATACTCCATAAAGATAAAGTTAATTTGAAACAGGTTAAGGAAGAATGTACATGAGCATGAAATTGGCACACAAATTACATGCCAAGAAATTCTACCCATTATTAGACACAGGCCACGAATTCTGCAAGTCACCCTTACAGAACAAAGCATAATATGATATGCATATTAACTTATCAAAGTCAATTTAAAGATTTAGGTAATAGATGTTTCCTTCAATAGACTGGGCGATTTGTTTTCTTTTTCCCTGCAACTAGATATACAATAACTACCAGTCCTCAACATTGCATGAGCATTTTCCACCCCTATAATCTTTGACTGTCTAAACTGTTTAATGACTTAATGGTAGTACCTAGAAATAGCTTTAAAAATCATAAATTAAAATTTGTTGTTCCAATGTCCTTTTATGTGACTAAGATATTTGATCCTTTGCCAGATTTCTTTGGAATTTTGGAGAGTCTAAGAGAATAACATACCTTTTTCCTCTCAGAATCCCAAAACTTCAATAAAGATGAGGTGTTGGTAAATTGCACTCATTTTTGTTGCCTCATGTTTAAGAATCTGTTGGTTAACGGTTATATTAATTTATTTTTAAAAGTCACTTGACTACTAAGAAGCAAAGTTATTTTTTGAAAAGGCTGTAATTTAGCCCAAATTCTACCTGCCTCATGATGGTAATAGTTAAAATACCTCTTACTGGAAGTGCACACCACTGTCATGTTCATTAAAAGAAAGAGCTTCATGACACACAGGATGATTGTCGCATACGCTAGCGCAGGCGGGTGGGCTTTGGTAGAAGCAGTCCTGCAAACAAGTTCCTGTGTGACACAGGAAATCACTTTACTCTCAGAGCCCAGGTGTCTCTATTTGTCAGGGGGATGGTAATACATACCTCAGAGAGCTGTGAGGACTGAATTAAATAACACGTCTTTTTCATTGCTCTCTACAGTTCTGGCACAGAGTAGGTGCTCTTTGGCTATTTCTTTTTTCTTATTACCCAATGGAACATACTAACTCTTTAATAACTTACTTATATCTAATACTGTAGTTCTATTGTCAAGATGCATTAATTTAAAAAAATACATAACAATATCAAAACAAGCAAAACCCAAAACCACTCTTGTGAGTAGTATCATTAAATCTGTCCAGAAAATGTTCAGGTTTGATAGTGTAACTAATGTCTTCCATTAGAAATGTGAACTGGCTATGAAAATGGAATAAAAAACTTTGATGAATAAAAAAATGCATTGTAACATGAAAACAATGTCATCTTATTCTATGTTTTGTGGACTTTAAATATGTTGCTTGACATAGGGTAGAGTCCTGGGTTCCTGTTCTCTCTCTCTCCTGCTGTGTGTTTGTGTGTATTTTAAACATCTAAAGAACTTTAAAACTTTATAGAATTTTGGTAACATTCTGAAGAGGAAAATTAATATCAAGAGTGATTAGGTGACTACAGTTCATTTGGAAATTTGCACTTGCCACAATCTATGAATCAGTAGATCTCCACCTCTGCTGCATATTAGAATCACTTCGGTACATTTAAGGAACACTGGTGCCTGGGCCCTATCCCTAGGGATTCTGATATAAGTGGTCTAGGACGCTGACATTTTAAATTTTATAATTTATTCAGGTGATCTTTAATGTGCAGCCAGGGTTGGAACCTGGTATGTATGTTTGTAGTTAATTACTCTCCTTTATATCTCTTATTCCCCACATAATTGAAGGAAAACTCTCTCTCTCTCTCTCTCTCTCTCTTCAGAAGTCTCTCTGCACACACACATCCCTCCCAATAGGACTGGGTTAGGTGTGTTGAGGCTCAGAACACATACTCCAAAGTACAATACTTTGGCAGCTGAATACTTTGAACTAAAGGAGGTTGGAAGGCCTGAGAAGCAGGCTCTCTGGGACCTCCTGTCTCTCACCCCACTTTCTTCCCCAAAGTGAGTTACAGAAGCCAGAATTCCTCTTCCCCAAGTTGGGTCATAGAAACTAGAGCCCCTCTCCCCTAAAGCCAGCCATAAAACATAGAAAGGGCACTTTCTCCCTCCTCCCTTGAAGACCCTCATTTCGAGGGGTTCTGCTCTATACCCTTGAAGAAGGATTGCTACACAGAGAGAGAGCTCAGGATGAAGCTGAGCAGACAGGTCTTGCTGGGCTTCCCCACCCCCACACGCCGTAGTCTGTTACCATTAGATCATATTAGATAACACTCCTTTGTTCAATGTCATTTCTACGTGGCTGCCTACTCTTCATCGAACCTAAGCATAAAAGCAGATAGTTTGGGGGCTGGCTGGTTAGCTCACTCACCGGGCAGTGCGGATAACACCCAGGTCAACGGTTTGGATCTCTGTACCAGCCAGCCACCAAAATAATAATGATAATAATAATAATAAAATAAACAGTTTTACGTGGGTCTTCTTTTCTGAAGTCTCCCATGTCATGTAAAATTTGATTAAGTAAATGTGTTACGTCTTCTTTTGTTAACCTTTCTCTATAATAGGAGTGTTGCCATGAGCCTTATGACTCTTATGACACTTAGGGTGAGGAAGGTACCGCACCTTTCCACCCCTACAGGTGCCTGTGCTATTTGCTTTCCAGGGACCCTGCATTTCCCACTTCAGAGCACGTGTTACATTTATTGTAGTTGCTCCACCTGCCACCCCCCACTAGACTATAAGCTCCATGAAGGCAGGGAGGTGGCTGTATTTTTCACTATTATCTCCCTGGTGTGTAGGAGGAACTCAATGACTACTTATTGATGTTTATTTTTGAGTAATTCTGTAAATGCTTTTTTCCTCAAAGGAGTCAAAGTTCTCCCCCCTGTCTTCAAATATTTTAGTGCAAGGAGCTTTCAAAGCCTGGATGCTAATGATAGTGAAGAACAGAGTGAAGATGGGGATAAGACAAGGAGAAAAGGATCCACTGTAGTAGCAGCAGCAGGGTGAGGGCAACTCAGAATGGTGTGTCTGGCTTAGAAAAATAGAGACACGGGCATGAATTTTTTATTAATTAATTTATTGAGCCAGGAACTATGTTTTATACTCTGCAGAATGAACCCCACAGAGAGTCTCAAAATTTTTTGAGTTGGTATCTGTGTTTGTAACAAGTCAGGATAGAAAGAAATTGGAGAATTTTTCATTCGTTACCTAGGTGCTTCTCAACACGTTGATTTAGAACCTTAATTAAATCTGCTCCATGTTGCAAAGGAGTCACCGGGGACAGCATCACTCTGGTTTACTGGGGACTTTGATAGTCTATTTGCAAGTCAGCTATTGACTGTATCTCATCAAGGGATTGAATTGTCAATGTCTCAGTTTACCCATTTATAAAACAGTAATATCTGTAGTTAAGCTGTGCAAATTCAATTCACTGTTGGCAGAATACCCATAGAACTTCTGACAGATTCATTTAAAAAATGAATAACATTTCACCTATTTGATTGCAATTTAGCAGATACACACTTAACACTTCAATTATATTAATCAAAATGAAGGTTTTCACATGACAGTTTCAAGCCAACAGTCTCCGTATTTGAACCTATTTCACCCTCTTCATTAGAGTATAGTTTGATAACTGCACAGTTGTAAAATAAAACTAGAGAGCTCTGTCGTAGAGATTGTTTTTCTTTCATTCAGGCTTTTTCTGAGAATGAAAGGGTATTTGTACTTTGTTCTTGGAGAAGAATGACTCTCTTCCTCACTGTTGATACGCTGCCCCGTGGTGTGCTGCTCTGTTATCTCTACGCACATGTATCTTGTTGACTAACTTAGAAGTTCCTCCAGGTCAGGAACGGTGGTGGTAGTTTTCTATGACACCTCTTCACCTGAATCAAACCTGGAAGCAGTTTTGGGCTCGTCTTTGCTCCTCAGTTTCTATATCCATTCAGTCATAGAGTCCCTCCCCCACCCCTGCTTTTAAAAAATGTGGCCACCTCACTACCACCCCTTTCTCTTCATACAACAATAATTCTGAACACCAAGTCAAGGGTTAAGATCCCCTTACCGGTCATCTTTTAAAAAAAAAAAAAGAAGTTCCTCCAGGTCAGGAACGGTGGTGGTAGTTTTCTATGACACCTCTTCACCTGAATCAAACCTGGAAGTAGTTTTGGGCTCGTCTTTGCTCCTCAGTTTCTATATCCATTCAGTCCCTCCCCCACCCCTGCTTTTAAAAAATGTGGCCACCTCACTACCACCCCTTTCTCTTCATACAATAATAATTCTAGTTAAGAACTTTACCATGTATCTCCAAGAAAATTTCAACAGCCTCCTGACTGGTTTCTCTGCTTCTAGTCTTGTCCCTTCAAGTTCATCTTCCACGGGCACTGCAGAGGTGGATCTATGATGCAAATTATGAAATACGCCTATGGATCCCAACTACTTGGAAGCTCCATATTTGTTTTACTTAATGAGTTTCTTTTGCTTAAACAAAGGTTTCTGAAATAAAGGCACTTTATATTCCCGGCTTCTTGGGCTGGCACATCAAACGGTCAAATGGTCCAACCCTTCAGTCTCTCAGTTGGCCAGGGAGCCTCTCGATTATATCAGCTGCCTGTCATTTCACACACAGCCCCTAAGACAGGCAGTTTACGCATTTTCATGCTCTCTCTCTCTCTCTCTCTCTCTTTTTTTTTTTTGCCTAACTCTTAATCCTTCATCACTCAGTTCAGATACAATGTCTTCTAGAAAGCTTTTGCTATTTATCACTCCCGTAACTCCAGGCCAGGTCCAGCCAGGGAGTTCTCAACACACAGGTGCATGCCATTGGCTGTACTTACCACATTATATTGAAGGCAACTGATGACACACCTGTCTCCACCAATAGATTATACATTCCTTAAGGACCTGGAACCCTGTTTTATTCCTCTGTATATTTTCAGTGCCTAGTAAATGAAGTTACTACATAAATGTTGAAATAACACCAGTTGTGTCCCCTGGACTTTGAACTTCCCAACCTTCAAACCTGTAAGAAATAAACCTCTTTTCCTTATACATTAACCAGTTTCAGATATTCTGTCACCAGTGACAGAAAACAGAGTAATGCAGCATCTAAGAAAGAAAGCAACTACAAAAGTGGACCTTCTCTCTTTTCCTCCTTGGGCTATCTGTCCTCACAGCTGCTCTTCAACCCACTGACCTTTCCATTTCAGCCTTTGGTGACCTTCTCTCAGCCTGCAAAATGCTGATGTTTCCCTCTGCTCAATGTATCTGTTCCTTCAAGAGATTTTCAGCCATTCTTCAGGCTACAACCAACACCAACACATCGGCAATGCCTTAGTCTACATCCCAACCCCAAATACCCAACAAAGCACAAGAGGGGTATTTAACTACTGGAAGTCTTGCATGTTCCACAAGTTCACAGACATGTTTAGCTTAAAATTTGAATGTGAATGCATTCAGGTGGGCATTTACTTTCCAACTCGCCACTGGCCCTGTCTCTCTGTTTCCGAGTAACCCAGCACAGACATGTTTAGCTTAAAATTTGAATGTGAATGCATTCAGGTGGGCATTTACTTTCCAACTTGCCACTGGCCCTGTCTCTCTGTTTCCGAGTAACCCAGCCCACTCCCTGCAGTTGGGTCGCCTACCTGGTCCCTTTAGGTTTCCCCTGGCTCAGACCCAATCATCTCTTCTAGATGACAGCAGTCTCTGGACACCAAACAGAGTGATTGGGTCACCCTACGCTCCTACTTAAAACCTGTAAAGGCTTACCATTGCCCCAAATAGTGGCTTCTATCCATTCTGTATGTCTAAATCACCTGGCAAACTTAAAAAAGAAAGTCTCACCCCAGATCGATGGAATCATATCTCTGAGGATACAGCTGAAGTATATGTACTTTTAGGTTTCCCTAAGGAATTCTAATCTACAGCCGGAACTAAACCACTGAATCATAGAATAAATTCCAAAATCCTTCGCTGACCTAGTGGTTCGCCAGACTCTTATCAACACATTATTCCAGTATCATCTCAGGACATCTGCTCACCCACACTGACTTCCCTGTGGTTCCCAAGAACACTGAGCTGTTTTAGGCCCCTGGTGAAGTCATGGCTCATGCTTCCTTGACCCTCCCTAGACTGCCTTTACTTCTTGTTTCCCTGGCACACATCTATATATTTCATAAGACCCAGCTCAGGCATCACTCCCTATGAAGTATTCCCTAAAATACCTACTCCCACCCCGGAAGAGTGACCTCTGCTTCCTTTGTCTCCCATGATGACACTGGCTGTATATCTATGACAATACTGTATTGCAGGGCTTCTCAGACTTTCATGTGCATACTAATGCACATTTGTTAAATGTAGACTCACTGGGGTGAGGCCTGCTATTCTGCATATTTTGCAAGCTCCCAGGTGAACGTAGTAGCAAGGCTTTATAGCACTTACTTGTTTTCAAACCTATCTCTCTTTGCTTTAGTCATTTTTTAA
Source organism: Galeopterus variegatus (assembly GCF_000696425.1). Lineage (NCBI taxonomy): Eukaryota > Metazoa > Chordata > Mammalia > Dermoptera > Cynocephalidae > Galeopterus > Galeopterus variegatus. The sequence goes on along the minus strand of NW_007729970.1, from coordinate 215,900 downwards.
TCTGAGTACAATGCCCAACACATAGTAGTCACCCACTAAGTAATTATTGTGTGAATGAAAAAACACGTGACGAATGATTGACTGAACTTTGGACAGAAGGAAGGAAAGGAGGAAAGAAAGGAGGAAGGCAGACCATTATTATGAACGTTTCTCAATTCAGGAAACTAAACACAGTACACCTTCTCAAAAGGCAAATTTTTGCAGAGTCCTTTTCAGCAATATTTTGACAATCATGCCAGAGTGATAATCTCTCAGAAAGCAGCTTCCCCCTGCCCTTCAAAAGAAATAGTAGCAATATTTCTGAGAAAGAAGTACCCTGGATTATGGAAATCAATGACAGTATAGCACAAGGTATTTTATAGCACTCAAGGAAAAGTGTACATTGCAGGAAAACATGAATGGTGATTAAGTATATGATGATAACTCATGGCCAGACAGCTCAACAGACAGAATTTTAAAAGCAATCTCTGTATTTTCCCTGGAAAAGTTAATCATTCGCTTTATGTTTAGGTGGTCAGATGGGAGCCAGTGAGACAAGATTCCCAAGCACATCAGCTTTGGTGCTTCTGTGTGATTTTTGATTCAGCAAATTACTAAATATGTGACTTTGAGCAACTTACTTCAGCGCTATAAGCTACAGTTTCTTCATGTGTGCAACAAGGTAGTATAACATCAATAGTAAATAATTTAATAAGGATCAAATGACTTGATAGTGTTGGATGCATTAAAAAAAAAAAACCTCTCAGTAAACATTAGCAGTGGCAACTGTTAACATCCAGAAGTAAAGACCACACTTATTCCTCATTCCATGTGGACACCCTGGGAGCACACTTCAGTCAAAGAAGTACAAGTCTGGGGGCCAGGCAAATCCAAGTTCAAATACTAGTTTTTTCTATTTATTCACTATGTGACTGTTAGCAAGTTACTTAAATCCTCAGAACCTCAGTTTGCTCATCTGTAAATTGGGCAAAATAGTATCTACCTCGCTGAGTTGTTGCCAAAATTAGCTAGCGTTATGAAGGTTTGATTTATTTGTTTGACTTGTGTTTGGGAAAGCTTAGGTGTATTTTTCTTGCTATTTACAAAGAAACAGAAAATAAATGCATTTTATAATACAATATTATAATATACAATAACATACTGAAACAGAAAATATGTGTTCTATACACTGTGATGATTTTAAATAGTACTGGCCACTGTGCTAGCAGATGGACTAGTAACATGTCCACGGTTTACAGTGCAATGGAAATCTCTGGCAATCTAAACCAGGAGTCAGCAAACTATGTCCCATAGGCCAAATTTGGCCCTCCACCTGATTTTGTAAATTAAGATGTTTTTAGAACATAGCCACCTGTGCATTTACATATTATCTATGGCTAATTTCTTGCTAAAAGGAAAAGCTGAGTAGTTGTGACAGAAACTGCCATGCAAAGCATAAGATGTTTATTATTTTATAGAAAAGTTCACTAGCCTTTGATCCAAATTAATAAAGCGCATAGAAATATTTCTGTAAAACAGAAAAATTGTGGGTTATAAACATGTTAAGATTAAAATTCCTAAATTTGCTATTCCTAAGTAACTTTCTTCATAAACAGATGTTCATCATCATCATGACTAGGGGAAAAACTTAAGCTTAAAATAAGACAAAATTTTTCCTATTTAACTGGCAAAATTGAAATGTTTGACAATAACAAATGTTGGGAGGGTTTCAAAAAACTGGATCTTTTATGCATTATGAGTATTTATGTATAAATTGGTGCAATCACTTTGGAAAATATATTTCTCCTAAAGTTGAACACTCATTACTTGATGGCTTGGACAATCCACACTTACGTATGTTACAGAAAAACACTTGCATGTGTAAAACAGGGTAAGATTTGTGGTATCAATGTTTACAATAGAGATAAAAAAAAAATTTTGGCAATGACCTACTGCCTAACAGGGGAAGAGTAGATAAACAAACTTTGGATATAGAATTATATAGTAACAAGAAAAATGCAGTGCAGTGTAGTGCAAAAAACATAAACATATCTTTGCAATATTATATTAAGCAGAAAAAGTAAGTTCCAAAAAATTGCATATACTCTGCTACCTTTTCATGAAGTGAAAAACAATCATATAATTTTTTTTTTTTNACACCAAGTCAAGGGTTAAGATCCCCTTACCGGTCATCTTTTAAAAAAAAAAAAAGAAGTTCCTCCAGGTCAGGAACGGTGGTGGTAGTTTTCTATGACACCTCTTCACCTGAATCAAACCTGGAAGTAGTTTTGGGCTCGTCTTTGCTCCTCAGTTTCTATATCCATTCAGTCCCTCCCCCACCCCTGCTTTTAAAAAATGTGGCCACCTCACTACCACCCCTTTCTCTTCATACAATAATAATTCTAGTTAAGAACTTTACCATGTATCTCCAAGAAAATTTCAACAGCCTCCTGACTGGTTTCTCTGCTTCTAGTCTTGTCCCTTCAAGTTCATCTTCCACGGGCACTGCAGAGGTGGATCTATGATGCAAATTATGAAATACGCCTATGGATCCCAACTACTTGGAAGCTCCATATTTGTTTTACTTAATGAGTTTCTTTTGCTTAAACAAAGGTTTCTGAAATAAAGGCACTTTATATTCCCGGCTTCTTGGGCTGGCACATCAAACGGTCAAATGGTCCAACCCTTCAGTCTCTCAGTTGGCCAGGGAGCCTCTCGATTATATCAGCTGCCTGTCATTTCACACACAGCCCCTAAGACAGGCAGTTTACGCATTTTCATGCTCTCTCTCTCTCTCTCTCTCTCTTTTTTTTTTTTGCCTAACTCTTAATCCTTCATCACTCAGTTCAGATACAATGTCTTCTAGAAAGCTTTTGCTATTTATCACTCCCGTAACTCCAGGCCAGGTCCAGCCAGGGAGTTCTCAACACACAGGTGCATGCCATTGGCTGTACTTACCACATTATATTGAAGGCAACTGATGACACACCTGTCTCCACCAATAGATTATACATTCCTTAAGGACCTGGAACCCTGTTTTATTCCTCTGTATATTTTCAGTGCCTAGTAAATGAAGTTACTACATAAATGTTGAAATAAATCAGCCTTGTTATTCAGAGTCTAGTGTAGTATGTGGAGTTATTGCTAAATAACTATTAAAATTTTTAGGTTTATACATTTTGTGTAATGTAAGAAAGAGCTCTCTTGTAGGGTAGCAACATCCTTCAGTAATGTTAAAGCAGAATCTAGCATCACTTGTTAGGGACAATGTGGGGGTGGATTGGAAAAGTTCAAGGTTAATCTCTGGTCTTTCCTACTCTAAGATTCTATAGGTCTTGGAGAATTCCAAATTGGAGAATATTATAATCACTATCATATTAAGAACAATATCAAGAAAGCATATGCTACAGGTTGAATATTTGTCCCCTCAAGAGCTCAAGTAAATGTGGCAGTGTCAAGGGGTGGTGCCTTTAGGAGGTGATTGGATTGTGAGGACTATGCTCTCATGAATGGATTAATCCATTAATGGAGTAATGAGTTAATAGTTTAATGGGTTGTCATGGATGTGGGTTGGTGGCTTTATAAGGAGAGCAAGTGAGCATGTTAAAGTTCTCTTGTCATTCTCACTGTGTGATACCCTGTGTCACCATGGGACACTGTACAGAGTCCCCATCAAAAAGAAGGCCCCCACCAGTTGTGTCCCCTGGACTTTGAACTTCCCAACCTTCAACCCTGTAAGAAATAAACCTCTTTTCCTTATACATTAACCAGTTTCAGATATTCTGTCACCAGTGACAGAAAACAGAGTAATGCAGCATCTAAGAAAGAAAGCAACTACAAAAGTGGACCTTCTCTCTTTTCCTCCTTGGGCTATCTGTCCTCACAGCTGCTCTTCAACCCACTGACCTTTCCATTTCAGCCTTTGGTGACCTTCTCTCAGCCTGCAAAATGCTGATGTTTCCCTCTGCTCAATGTATCTGTTCCTTCAAGAGATTTTCAGCCATTCTTCAGGCTACAACCAACACCAACACATCGGCAATGCCTTAGTCTACATCCCAACCCCAAATACCCAACAAAGCACAAGAGGGGTATTTAACTACTGGAAGTCTTGCATGTTCCACAAGTTCACAGACATGTTTAGCTTAAAATTTGAATGTGAATGCATTCAGGTGGGCATTTACTTTCCAACTCGCCACTGGCCCTGTCTCTCTGTTTCCGAGTAACCCAGCACACTCCCTGCAGTTGGGTCGCCTACCTGGTCCCTTTAGGTTTCCCCTGGCTCAGACCCAATCATCTCTTCTAGATGACAGCAGTCTCTGGACACCAAACAGAGTGATTGGGTCACCCTACGCTCCTACTTAAAACCTGTAAAGGCTTACCATTGCCCCAAATAGTGGCTTCTATCCATTCTGTATGTCTAAATCACCTGGCAAACTTAAAAAAGAAAGTCTCACCCCAGATCGATGGAATCATATCTCTGAGGATACAGCTGAAGTATATGTACTTTTAGGTTTCCCTAAGGAATTCTAATCTACAGCCGGAACTAAACCACTGAATCATAGAATAAATTCCAAAATCCTTCGCTGACCTAGTGGTTCGCCAGACTCTTATCAACACATTATTCCAGTATCATCTCAGGACATCTGCTCACCCACACTGACTTCCCTGTGGTTCCCAAGAACACTGAGCTGTTTTAGGCCCCTGGTGAAGTCATGGCTCATGCTTCCTTGACCCTCCCTAGACTGCCTTTACTTCTTGTTTCCCTGGCACACATCTATATATTTCATAAGACCCAGCTCAGGCATCACTCCCTATGAAGTATTCCCTAAAATACCTACTCCCACCCCGGAAGAGTGACCTCTGCTTCCTTTGTCTCCCATGATGACACTGGCTGTATATCTATGACAATACTGTATTGCAGGGCTTCTCAGACTTTCATGTGCATACTAATGCACATTTGTTAAATGTAGACTCACTGGGGTGAGGCCTGCTATTCTGCATATTTTGCAAGCTCCCAGGTGAACGTAGTAGCAAGGCTTTATAGCACTTACTTGTTTTCAAACCTATCTCTCTTTGCTTTAGTCATTTTTTAATCTGAGTACAATGCCCAACACATAGTAGTCACCCACTAAGTAATTATTGTGTGAATGAAAAAACACGTGACGAATGATTGACTGAACTTTGGACAGAAGGAAGGAAAGGAGGAAAGAAAGGAGGAAGGCAGACCATTATTATGAACGTTTCTCAATTCAGGAAACTAAACACAGTACACCTTCTCAAAAGGCAAATTTTTGCAGAGTCCTTTTCAGCAATATTTTGACAATCATGCCAGAGTGATAATCTCTCAAAAAGCAGCTTCCCCCTGCCCTTCAAAAGAAATAGTAGCAATATTTCTGAGAAAGAAGTACCCTGGATTATGGAAATCAATGACAGTATAGCACAAGGTATTTTATAGCACTCAAGGAAAAGTGTACATTGCAGGAAAACATGAATGGTGATTAAGTATATGATGATAACTCATGGCCAGACAGCTCAACAGACAGAATTTTAAAAGCAATCTCTGTATTTTCCCTGGAAAAGTTAATCATTCGCTTTATGTTTAGGTGGTCAGATGGGAGCCAGTGAGACAAGATTCCCAAGCACATCAGCTTTGGTGCTTCTGTGTGATTTTTGATTCAGCAAATTACTAAATATGTGACTTTGAGCAACTTACTTCAGCGCTATAAGCTACAGTTTCTTCATGTGTGCAACAAGGTAGTATAACATCAATAGTAAATAATTTAATAAGGATCAAATGACTTGATAGTGTTGGATGCATTAAAAAAAAAAAACCTCTCAGTAAACATTAGCAGTGGCAACTGTTAACATCCAGAAGTAAAGACCACACTTATTCCTCATTCCATGTGGACACCCTGGGAGCACACTTCAGTCAAAGAAGTACAAGTCTGGGGGCCAGGCAAATCCAAGTTCAAATACTAGTTTTTTCTATTTATTCACTATGTGACTGTTAGCAAGTTACTTAAATCCTCAGAACCTCAGTTTGCTCATCTGTAAATTGGGCAAAATAGTATCTACCTCGCTGAGTTGTTGCCAAAATTAGCTAGCGTTATGAAGGTTTGATTTATTTGTTTGACTTGTGTTTGGGAAAGCTTAGGTGTATTTTTCTTGCTATTTACAAAGAAACAGAAAATAAATGCATTTTATAATACAATATTATAATATACAATAACATACTGAAACAGAAAATATGTGTTCTATACACTGTGATGATTTTAAATAGTACTGGCCACTGTGCTAGCAGATGGACTAGTAACATGTCCACGGTTTACAGTGCAATGGAAATCTCTGGCAATCTAAACCAGGAGTCAGCAAACTATGTCCCATAGGCCAAATTTGGCCCTCCACCTGATTTTGTAAATTAAGATGTTTTTAGAACATAGCCACCTGTGCATTTACATATTATCTATGGCTAATTTCTTGCTAAAAGGAAAAGCTGAGTAGTTGTGACAGAAACTGCCATGCAAAGCATAAGATGTTTATTATTTTATAGAAAAGTTCACTAGCCTTTGATCCAAATTAATAAAGCGCATAGAAATATTTCTGTAAAACAGAAAAATTGTGGGTTATAAACATGTTAAGATTAAAATTCCTAAATTTGCTATTCCTAAGTAACTTTCTTCATAAACAGATGTTCATCATCATCATGACTAGGGGAAAAACTTAAGCTTAAAATAAGACAAAATTTTTCCTATTTAACTGGCAAAATTGAAATGTTTGACAATAACAAATGTTGGGAGGGTTTCAAAAAACTGGATCTTTTATGCATTATGAGTATTTATGTATAAATTGGTGCAATCACTTTGGAAAATATATTTCTCCTAAAGTTGAACACTCATTACTTGATGGCTTGGACAATCCACACTTACGTATGTTACAGAAAAACACTTGCATGTGTAAAACAGGGTAAGATTTGTGGTATCAATGTTTACAATAGAGATAAAAAAAAAATTTTGGCAATGACCTACTGCCTAACAGGGGAAGAGTAGATAAACAAACTTTGGATATAGAATTATATAGTAACAAGAAAAATGCAGTGCAGTGTAGTGCAAAAAACATAAACATATCTTTGCAATATTATATTAAGCAGAAAAAGTAAGTTCCAAAAAATTGCATATACTCTGCTACCTTTTCATGAAGTGAAAAACAATCATATAATTTTTTTTTTTTAGGAATAAGAATGGATTAAAAATCTACAAAAGGACAGTGAAAAGCTGATGATGAAGGAATTCAAGATGATGTTTACTTCAGTTTCAGGGAGCCAAGGGGATGGCATGGGTGATCACATGGCTATTTTTTGATTATTGTCAAAACCTTAGCTTTTGTTAAGAATAATGGGGTTACAGGTGTTCATTTTATTATTACAAATAAATAAATAACCAATTAAGTAAATAAAAGTCAGCCATGACCATGCTTGGACAATTAGAGTATATCCTGAATCAAAAATTATGAATATCCATTCTGTGAGCTTGAATTAAAACTAAAAACTAAAAATCATTAGTGTATAACATGGTTGACGTGCTGCCTTTAGAAAGTGGCAGCTTGCCACTTTCCAAGATAAAGACTTATCTAAAATATAAAGTATTTTATACTGCATTTGTAATTGCATCTCTCCCCACCCCCACCCCCACTCCTACCTCCTACCACCAACTTCCTTTCCCACCTTCTGGCAAAAAATAAAAAAGGACAGTATGATCTAAATTTGAGAGAACTCTGGAAAAACCATGTTAATTTTTATGACTGTCTGAAAGCATCATTATGAATCTAAGTTAATGATGACCTAAGGTAAAATTGCCTGCACTCCCAACCTCTTTCAGATGCATGTCCCATAGGGAGCAATCAGAATAATGTCATTTTAACATCTGTCATCTCAATCAAGTGCAGGCTAGATTATATCACCTGACTTGGTAGCCATCACTGAGCGATGTCACTCCTTTAGCCAATAACAACACACAATGGCATTCTATCAATAAAAAAATAGACAATTAAGCTATAGAGACATCAATAAATGCTTCTCATACTAATTACCTTTGGTTCAACTTCTAAAAGTAATAAAATATTCCAAATAACCTCAACTTGAATTCAACAGAAAGTTTAGCTCTAAAGAGATTTTTAATCTTTGTTTCTGGCAGCATTTTGTGCTTCCCTTTCTATCACAGAGCACTATAGCATTTTACATGTAGTAATGTTATTGGCTGTTAAAATAAATAGCAAATCTTATCATCAAGGCAGCAGATTTAACAATTAAATAGTGAATAGTGGCTACAATCATGGAATCTATGGCTAGCCTGATAGAGTTCAAATTCTGGATCCTCTGCTTACCAGCTTTTGATTTAGACCTGTTACTTAACTTGCTTTACCTAGGTTTCTCTTCTATAAAATTGGATAATAATAATAATGATACCCACTTGATCAAACTGTGAAGATTACATGAATATAGGTATATCTATATGTTTACATATGTTATTCATGTATCTATATTTATATATCTAAGAATAGTGCCTAGTGTCTGTAAATATTATGTTTATGATCATTATTATTATTAAATATATGATTTCTGTTAGCTTCTGAAGCCTAATTAAAAACAGAAGTATAAGGATGGAGAAATAATATTTTTCAAGACATATAAATAAAGCAATGATAACATGGGACTAGTGGAAAGAAACTAACCTTCATTGGGAATGTACTGTGTAAGAAGCATTGTACTAGGTCATTTATTTTGCCTTATTTAATGCTCATCACCATCCTGTAAAATTGGTGACATTATCGACATTGTGAACACACAATAAAACAGAATTAAAGAGGCATTTTGACTTCCCTAAAGTCGCATAGTAACTAAATTGTGGTGTTGAAATTTTATGATCCTAAATAACCAGTAATTAAATCAGGCATCAATATTTTTGTTTTTAAAATCATTTCAACATAAGTAAATATCGTAAGTAATAAATATAATTGAGTGGCATTTTAGCACATGATCTCTGAAGTCAGACAGACTTACGTTTGAACTGCAGAGCTTACTGGCAGTGTGAATTTGGGCAAGTGACCTTTTTTTCTGAGTCTGTTTCCTCACTTTTAAGCAGGGCTACTAACAGTACCTCATTTATAGAGCTGTTGAGAGCATGAAATGAGGTACGTAAAGCCCTCGGCAAAGAACCTATCCTAAAAGTAATTCAGAGAATATGGTATCTAATAGTCTTATTTTGATTATCATTATTACTATCTCTGCAACTCCATATCTTCATATCTTTATATCTGCAAAACCACTCACACATGTGTATGCATGCACACACACACACACACACACACACACACACATAACCTTTTCCATCCACATAGAAAACTCATATCACAGGCACAAAATAATTAAACAATAAAACTTGGTCTCTTTTCAGTTCTATTAAGCCTAAAGTTGCTCTTTTTATTTTTTTTATCAAAATCTATGGCTGAAACGATTTAAAATATTTTTATTTTGATATAATTTTAGGTTTATGGAAAAGTAGCAAAGATAGTACAAAGAGTTCCATATACTC
>NW_007729970.1:204542-205834 GCF_000696425.1 Galeopterus variegatus | reverse complement strand
CAATAAAACTTGGTCTCTTTTCAGTTCTATTAAGCCTAAAGTTGCTCTTTTTATTTTTTTTTATCAAAATCTATGGCTGAAACGATTTAAAATATTTTTATGTTGATATAATTTTAGGTTTATGGAAAAGTAGCAAAGATAGTACAAAGAGTTCCATATACTCTTCACCCAAATTGCCCCAGTGTTAACATCTATATAACTGTGGTATATGTGTCAAAACTAAGAAATTAATATTGGTAAAATATTATTAACTAAAATATAGACTTTATTCAGATTTCACTGGATTTTTCACTGTCTTTTTCTTGTTCCTGGATACTACATTGCATGTAGTATGACTGTTATTGAATCAACCTTTTCATTCTTTCTCTTTCTTCCTCCTTCAACTCACCTCCTGACTTCTCAGAACAGAAAGCACTCCACGCAGAGATANCAGCCGGAGGGTGGAAGATCACATGGTGAGAGGAAGCAAGGAGGGGGGGGTGGGGGGGTAGGTGCCCGGGTCCTTTAAATAACTAGCTTTCATGACAACTAACAGAGAACTCACTCACTACCCCGCCCCTAGGGAGGGCATTATCTATTCATGAGGGATCTGCCCCTTGACCCAACAGCTCTGACATTACGAAATTGGGGGATCAGATTTTGCCATGAGATTTGGGGGGACGACATATTCAAACTCCATCATTCGGCCCCTGGCCCCCCAAAACTCATGTCACTCTCACATACAAAATACAGTCATTCCATCCCGATAGTCCTGGAAGTCCTAGCTTGTTCCAGCACCAATTTAAAAGTCCAAAATCTCATCTGAGACTAAAGGCAAAACTCCTTCCAGCTGTGAACCTGTAAAAATCAAAAACGAATTTATCTATTTCCAAGATTCAGTGGTGGAACAGACATCGGGCACACATTCCTATTCCAAAAGGGAGAAATAGGCCAGAAGAAAGGAGAAACAAGCCACAAATAAGTCTGAAACCCAGCAAGGCAGACATTAAATCTCAAAGCTGGCAAATCATGTACCTTGACTCCATGTTCTACCACTCTGCATGCTGGTGTGGAAGTTGGTCCTCCAAGTCCTCAGACAGCTCCGTTCCTATGGCTTTCCTGGTCTCAGGCCACACTTCAGCTCTCTCAGGCTGGTGTTCCATTCTGGTAGTTCCACAAGTCTGGGGTCTCCATGGTTGTCGGGACTTAAAAACTAAAGCCACCTTAAGTGACATTACAAGTGGCGCCATTAGGGCCCACAAGGGCGTATTAATGTGGCAGCCTAAGACGGCGCCGGGAGGAAGTAGGGTGGG
>NW_007729970.1:191424-203886 GCF_000696425.1 Galeopterus variegatus | reverse complement strand
CTCTCAGGCTGGTGTTCCATTCTGGTAGTTCCACAAGTCTGGGGTCTCCATGGTTGTCGGGCCTTAAAAACTAAAGCCACCTTAAGTGACATTACAAGTGGCGCCATTAGGGCCCACAAGGGCGTATTAATGTGGCAGCCTAAGACGGCGCCAGGAGGAAGTAGGGTGGGGGTGTCTGCGGGAACCTTGCCTTAGCCATTATTGGCCAAATACAAGCTTCCACGCTCGAGGTTGCAATAGCTAGGCATTGAGACAGGATGCATGCTCTCTTGACCTTTAAGCTGATAAGATTATGTAAAAAACCTCCCCTCCCTATCTGCCTATAAAAGCAAGTGCTTGTGTGATAATAAAGGGAACTGCCTCGACAGAACCCCCACTGCGTCTGAGTGTCCTTTAACTGGGCTGGGGGCCGGTGGTGTGCTCACCTCTCTTCACGGCTCTCTTCCACCATCTCCTTCCAAAGGGGACTGGAGGGAAAGAGTAATCTGGGCCGTTCACTCACTCACCAGAAGGAACGAGGCTAGTGCTGTACGGGTCGGCCGCCGGTGGCGGACCCGACACATGGTGGTGCCACTCTCATGGCTCCACTAAACACAGAGTCAATGGGGTTTCTCTGCTGCAACTGTGACCCCATGTTTCCACTAGGCATTGCTCTAGCAAAGGTTGTCTGCATTGACTCTGCCCCTGCGACAGATCCCTTCCTGGGTCCCCAGGATTTTCCATACATCCTTTGAATTCAGGGTGGAGACTCCCAGGCCTCCATAGCTCTGGCATTCTGCAAGCCTTGAGACTTAATACCACATGGACTCTGCCGAGACTTCCAGCTTGTATTTTCCAAAGCTGCTGGTCCAGCCATACCTGGAGTAGCCAATTTAGCCATAGCTGGAGATGCCAAAGCAGGGTGGTGGTGTGGGAAGCAATGAGCCTGTGGAGGGCGCCTCAGGCCTGTTTCCCAAGACCATTCTGACTCCCTAGGCCTCTGGTCCTATAACTGAAGGGTTGGCCCCAGAGGCTTCTGCAATGCCTTCAGGGCTTTCACCCTTTCTCTTAATAATCCTTATCTTCTGTACTAATCTCTATAGCAAATGGTCGCTGGGCTGCCACATTGCATTTTTCTCTTGAAAATGATCTCTGCTTCTCTAACCACAAGCCAGTCTGGAAATTTTCTAAATCTTTACACTCTGCTTCCCTTTTAAATTCTGGCTTTACATCATGCCTTTGCCATCATAACTTAGTGTAAGTAGCCATGCAGCTTCCTGAATGTTTTGCTGCTTAGAAATATCTTCCACCAAATACCCTGGATCAGCACCTTTAAGGTCCACAATCCATAAAACTTTGCGGAATGAAAGAATACATCCAAGTTCCTTGCAAGTTCATATAGCAAGGGTGATTTTGCCCCAGTTTGCAATGAATTCCTTATTTCTATCTGAGACTTCTTCAGAATGATCTCTACAGTCCATATTTCAGAGAACATTCTGGTTACCACCATTTATCCAGTATCTAAGAAGTTCCAAACTTTCCCTCATCTTTTTGTTTTCTTAGTCCTCCACATTCCTCCAATCTTTGCCTAATACCCAGTTCCAAAGCTGCTTCCACATTTTCAAGTATTTGTTTTAAGCAACATCCCACTTCTCTGTGCCAATTTCTGTATCAGTTTATTTCTGTTGCTTATAACAAAACACTTGGACCCGGGTATGCTGTAAGAAAACAAAATTTATTGTTTACAGTTTCAGAGGCTGGGAAGTCCAAAGTCCAGGGAACACATCTGGTGAAGGCCTTGGTGGTAACAGTAATGCAGGAGTCTCACATGGCAGAATGGCAGAGCAGAGAGAGAGAGAGACTCTCACGTTCTTTTAAAGTCCTCAGGACCATGCCCATGACCACCATTATTAATCCATTCACTACAAGCATGGTCCTCACAATCCAATCACTTCTTCAAGGCTCTACTTTTCAATCACCATAATAGGATTTCCCACTCTCTTAAATAGTCACAGTGGGGCTCAAGCTTTAATACATAATACTCAGAGGACACAATTCAATCCTTATCAAAAGGTAGCCACTAGAAAAATATGAGATAAGATCCACAGTTTCCAATGACAAAAGGGCAAAAGAACAATGGGAAGGGAAACATAGGGGATCAAAGAAATAAGGAACATACGACATGAAAAGCAGCAAATGGGAAGAATCAAAGCATAGTAAATAGAAAACATGAAATAATGTTGTCAGAGTAACCTAAATATATTAGCAATTCAAATAATGTGACCTTCAAGTGTTTTTTTTTTTCCCCTGGAGAATGGGATATAGGTCTGTAAGGATAGTGGTGAGGAGGAATAGAGGGACCTGCCATTTTCTCTAACAGATCTCATTAAACTCAAAAGTGTTTTTTTTTTCCCCTGGAGAATGGGATATATGTCTGTAGGGATAGTGGTGAGGAGGAATAGAGGGACCTGCCATTTTCTCTAACAGATCTCATTAAACTCATTCATTACTTAAACTGTATACAAATATAATCTTGATAACATTTAAAACATACAAGCAAAAAAGATCTAATCATAAAGAAAGGTATGAAACTCAGTTGGTCATATAGTTCTATTAAACAGTCAAGACACTGAAAATTTCTCTGTTACATAAAATCTTCCATGGCATGAAAATAAAAGGAAAAGTTCTTAACCCTTTCTAGGAGGCTAGTACACACACTAGGCCAATCTCACTTATTAATAAATTATTAGAAAATTAAATTCAGCAGAGTATTATAAGAACCATTTGTGATCAAATAAAGTATTTCTCACAAATGTAAGGATGGTTTAACATCAGGAAATCTTTAGATGTAATTAGTCAATTAACAAATTAAATAAATTAACTGGTAAAATTGATATGCTCACCTAAATAGGTGCTTAAAAATTCCACTTGATACAATTCAGCTCTCATTTTAAAATTAACAAAGAGGGAGGGGGGAAAGAGGAACAGGTAAAGGGTCATGAAAATCAACTACAATGTATAGTGAGAAGTTAAAATAAAAAAATAAAATAATAAAAAATAATAAATTTAAAAAGATCTACTAAGGAGAAAAATAAACACATTCTCTAAAACTAACATCAACTATCTACCAGAAATCTAAAGTTGATAATAAATCATTAAAAGGTTTTCTACTAAAGTCAACATATACACAAAAATACTCATTGTCATCACTGATCTTCATCATTGTACTCAAGGGTTCAGTCAATGTAAAAAACAAAAAAAATAGAGAGTTATTAATATTGGAAAGGAAGAGAATGAATCCTCAGTTTTTCAGACATGAAATGTGGACTTAGAAAATCCCCAATATTAAAAAAGAAAGTATATTAGAAATAGGAGGAGAGACTAGTAAGTTACTAGATATAAGATACATATACAAAAATGATAGTTTTCCTACATATCAAAAAGAATCAATTAAAAAATGTTATGAAAAAATGAGTGTATTCATAACAGCTGCAAAAATAATACCCCACAAAATATCTAGGAATAAACCTAGCAAAAAATGTGTAACATATTTAGGTAAAATTATAATACGTTACCAAATAACCTAAAAAGAAGTCTAAACAATTTTAAATGTTCTTTTAATAATCATTTTCATAAAATTCCATATATTTAATGCAATCCTAATCCAAGTTCCAACAGTTTCTGTGATGGATATTGATAAGTAATAGATATATTTAATATATGGATATTAAGTTTATACATTAGAGAAAATATACACTAGTTGATGTTTTAAAAAGTTAGTCAAAGCGGAGGATTTGTCCTTCCAACTATTAAAACATACTTTATAATCAGAGTAATTATAGCAGTGTGATCTTGGCACATGAATAAATACATAGATCATGAACAGAATAAACAGCCTGTTAGTAGGCTATGCATGTGGGAATAATTTTATGATAAATGTGGCATTTCAAATCAATGAGGATGATAAAGTATTCAATAAGTGATTTATGATAAATGGGTAATAAAATTAGATAAAAATTTTCAATTTTTGTTACAACAAAAGTATCATAAACTTAAAAAATGGATTAATTTATGGAATATATGCAGAATTCCAAAAATGTCATTTCAAAAAGACAAAAAAAAAAAAAAATAGGAAAAATGGTGAAAGAATTTAAAGTGCACTTTGGAGAAGAACTACAAATGAATGGCAAACTTCTAAAACAATTTCTCAAATGTATTAGTAATCAGTGAAATGCAAATTAAAATAACAATGACTTAGTTACCACCATTATAATGGTCATAGTATCAGGTAGTGATGATAATGAGAAACAACAGGCAGCTCCATAACATCATTCATACAATAAGCAGAGCCATTTTGGAAAAAAATCAGCAATCAGAAATTATCCTTCTAACAACCTCTTCTACAGAAAACCATGCACTATGAATATATACACAAATCTATTAAGATAGTCTCACTTGTGTGTTTAGGAACATCATTTGCATTGGCAAGGAACTGTAAAAATTATAAAAATATATTAATGGAGATTAAATACATTCTAGTATTTCTATACTTGAAATAATATTTCATCATCAAAATAAACAGATTGATGTATTTGTGCTGATATGAAAAGCTAAGACAAAAAATTAATTGGTAATGTGACTACAGTATGATCCCTTTTAATTTTTTTTTTAAATCCCAATACTTTTGTATAAGGAAACTTTTGAAAATAAGAGTCGATTGAAGGCCATAGGTTGATGGGGAGAGGTATGAAAGGGACTTTCATTTTCAAAACCCTTATGGTGAAAGCATACTTTTGTAATATATGCCTTATGTAACTTATCACATATTTTTCACAGAGTATTTTACTCCAAATCTAGCATAAAGGACATTTTCCCTATAACCGCTGGACAAGTTAAAAAGATTATTCCAGAAAGGTGTTGAAGGAAGGAAGTGAGGAGGTTATGTGTGTCTCTCTCTGACCACTCCTTTGCTGCAGAAATTATGGATTCATGTTAATATTCATTGATAACTTTATTTTGCCTTATTGGCTCCGAAGTAATAATTTTCTTCCCAACTTAATTATAGAGACATGTATACCTAAAGATCAAGGATTTTTAAACAAAAGGGCTTTAAGTAGGGATTTTTCAGGTGTTTCAAAGTATCTCAGTGTGTTGGGCCTTAAAAACTAACGCCACCTTAAGTGACATTACAAGCGGCGCCATTATGGGCCCACAAGGGCGTATTAACGTGGCAGCCTAAGACGTTGCTGGGAGGAAGTAGGGTGGGGGTGTCTGCGGGAACCTTGCCTTAGCCCTTATTGGCCAAATACGTGCTTCTGTGCTCGTGAATACTGCGTGATTGCAATAACTAGGCATTGAGACAGGATGCATGCCCTTGACCTTTAAGCTGATAGGATTATGTAAAAAACCTCCCTTCCCCATTTGCCTTTAAAAGCAAGTGCTTGTGTGATAATAAATGGAACTGCTTGACAGAACCCCCATGGCATCTGAGTGTTCTTTAAACCGGGCTGGTTGGGGCCGGCGGCTGTGCTCACCTCTCTTCACCGCTCTCTTCCCCCGTCTCCTTCCAAAGGGGACTGGAGGGAAAGAGTAATCCGGGCCATTCGCTCGCCCACCAAAAGGAACGAGGCTAGGGCTGTTCAGGTTGGCCAGCGGCGGACCCGACATCAGTGCAAAGATACAGGTTATCTCTCAGGAAGGGCAAGCTATTTAGGCATATCTTAAAAATAGTTATCACATTCTGCTTTCTATTTTGTTTCCAACTGTCTCATTTTTACATGATGGTGCTGATTGTTCCAAGAATTTTCCATTGTAGTAAATTTTTAATAAATGCAGATCAAACGTCTTATTCACCTCTTTACCTCCAGTACTGGTAGGTGCTCAATGAATATTTGCTGAATAAATGTCAAATTGATGAAAAACTGAATGAATATGGAGAGATGAATGATAGAACCTAAAGAAAATTTATTTGTTGAATATAATTACACAAGCATATGCATATTAGTTTACTATGTCAGGTGAATTTATATGAACATATATATATATATATATATATATAAATTTATATATATGAACAAAGAGTTTGTTTCATATTTATTGTTTTTTAAAAACACATGTTAAATAACTCCTTCAGGTATTGTTAAAGATTGCTCTCTCATTCAGGTGCATCAAAAGGAAAAGTGTAAGGCAAATTCTCATACCTGGAGTGGGTGGACCAGGTGAGCAGTATTTCTCATGGTCTGAATGACCCTGCCCCCCATAATTCATATGTTGAAATCCTAACCCTCAAGGTGATGATATTAGAAGGTGGGGCCTTAGGGAGGTGATTAGATCATAAAGGCAGAACACTCATGAATAGGATTAGTGCTCTTATAAAAGAGGCCTGAGAGAGATCCCTTCAGCCACATGAGGATAGAGTGAGATATCTGTCTATCATGAAACAGGTTCTCACCAGATACTGAACCTGCTGATGCCTCGATCTTGGACTTCCCAGCCTCTAGAACTGTGAAAAATAAATATCTGTTGTTTATAAGCCACCCAGTGTATGCTATTTTTTATAGTAGCCTGAATGGACTGAGACACTTACAACTGATGACTAAACCAAACATCTCAGATTGGTTGCTTTAAGCTTGATAGACTTCACATTTTAACAATATGAATGTCTCTCAAATTAATATGACAGATATTTTTCTATTTTCTCTTACCCATTTAAAAAAAACTTAACTCAATTTGTTCCTTTCATAAATCAGCACTGGCACAGAGAAATATGGGAAAAGCAAACAAACAATATCTCAAAGTTTTAAGATGGCTATGGGAACCCCTGAGAGAAAAGGGTGGGGTTGAGTTTGATATCTCAGATCCCTTATGTTTTAACACTCTGTAACCAGGTGACTACTTCAAATAATTGGGCCAATTAGTACTTACTAGATGAAAATCTACATAAAACTTTCCTTTTACTTGTACATTTTTGTCCCAAAGAACCATTCTCAGGTGTCCAGTTTAACAGTGGATCAATATAAGAACAGCCATCTACAGATGCTCCAACCTGAAAACCCTGGATTAATTTCTCAGTGAGGATGCAGCTCTCTTTATTGGATAGACCAAATCTCTATCATTTAGAGGGATCAGGATTTTAATTCAAGGTTCATTGCTTATTAGGTACCTGACTTCTGAGCCTCACTTTCCTGCTCTATAAAATAGAGATGGAAATTCATGTCTTACAGAGTTATTGTGAGCATTTACAAGCTTATTATAACTCCAAGAAGCTTTGAAGATTGTTGGACAATGAACGTGAATTTTAAGATTGGTGTTCTTGATCTCAGCACTGCTTGGGCTGCAAGAACACACAATGACCAAACAATCCTACAACAGATCCACTCCAAACCCACCCCACCAACAGAATCATGGAAACAGTCATCAGGAGCTGCAAGTGTCATTACTTTATATTGACATGCACCAGCCCATAAACAAACCCATTTGTCCATGCAGTATTGAAATTCATCTGAAAACATTAACAACATATCAGTGACAGATTTTAGTTCTGAGAAACTCAATAAAAGTATTGAGTAGCACAGTGAAAAAGGCTAGGAGGCTTATGGGAGTTTTATCAAGAAACTAGTTGTACCAGCCCTAGCATTTTCTTGTCTTTTTTGTTTTAAGTCACCCTTAAAAAATATCCATTAAGTTGCTTTGTTCTGTCTGGGTAGGTTTTTAAAATATGTTCCAAGCTAAACCTTAAAATCAAGAAAGAAATAATCTTAAATTAAGGTTATTTCAGAAGTCATATGAATCAGCATCACAGAAAATTGAATATTTAAAATGAGCATTTAATTGAGACATAATAATGATGAAAATGGTCAATGGTTCTAATTGTTGCTTCAATAGCATTGATTGTTAAGAATATTGAACTTTAATAAGTGTTATATATAAGGCTGTCCTTTAAGTAAAATTAGGCAAGCAATAAATGTATAGTTATAATTCCATTAATTTGATTTTTTTAGGCATGTTTCATTTAACAAGAGAAAGTCAAATTAATGTCATGAAGCAATATTCCTAATATTTGACAATAAATAGATATTAACTGAGATGTTATTATATTAGTAAGATCTGGATTACATGCATAATGATCACATAATCTGGGATTTGTTACAAAGTAATGAGACTCACCTTTTTAACAGTAAATAACACCAGAGTGTTTAAACCTATTAGATGTTATCCACAGCTGGTCTAGTTTTAGCACAATACTTTCATAGTCTGTTTTCCCAATTGAGCTCATGAAAATGTACAATACCTTTGTCCTCTTAGCCAATATGAGCATGCAACTCTAATAACTGCTAATCCTTACATAACAATACAGTATATACAAAGTACGTAAACATTTGTAATTATAATTTTGTCCTATAAACTTTAATCAAGAGATAACATTATGCATGATGAATACAGCACAACCAAAATAAATGCTTCCAATAGAATCTATCACACTCTAGTAATTCAAAAGTATTTTTATGTTGCTTTTATGAAATTTGGCTTGGTTTTGTTTATTTACACAAGTTGTATATACATACATAATACCACAATATTTATTATAGTACTTCTATTCTCAACCTCTTTTAGACTGTAAGTCGTTGGTGATTTAGACTAACTCAGCTCAGCAACTGTGTGGTTTCTAGAACAGTGTCTTCCGGATCATTGGAGTTCAAGATATATCTGTTGAATTGAATAAATGATTCAAAGTATTTAAGCAATGAAATTGCAAGTGTGACTGTCAAAGCAGAGCTAAGCATAGGCTAATCTTTAATCAGTGTCTATATACATGTGTCTTTCATGGGGAGATTTTACTTTTATTCCCTTAATACTATATCTGAGGTGAATAAAAAGGCATGCTTTCTAATGGCAGCCACGATTTATCTCCAACTGTGTGTGTGTGTGTGTGTGTGTGTGTACACATGTGTATGGTGTGTCTGCACATCTACAAAATCCTGCAGCTCTGCTGGTTTCTGCTAATGAGGACTCTGAACACAGAAGAAATTTTATTTCTGTAAATCAAACTGCAGAGTGATTTATTTGGAATTCATGCTCTGTTTTGATACTTTTCCTCTAATGTCTAAGGCATCACATTCTATAAGGTGATACTTTCTCCCATTGGTTGTCAGACATTCTCCTGAGACTAAATTTTTTGATAAATGCTTGAGAAAAAGTTTCTCAAAAGTAAAGGAATGTGTGTGTATGAGAGAGTTGTGGGGGGAGGGGTAGTGAGGGAAGAGAGAAAGAGAACTTATATATCTACTGGGCAAAAGCTTTCAGATTAAGTGGAAGACTGTCTCCTTATGTAAAAACACACAATTAGGTAAAATTATACAGGTAGGTTGACTTGGGTCAAGATCCTCCTCGGCAGATTTGAAGAAACCTTTCTGTTTTCTTACAGTACAAAATTTACTAGCATTTTGTAATCAACCACTCATTCCAGTTACAGTCTGAACTTGCGCATGTTTTCATGTTATCTGCCCAGTAGGAAGGTGATTACGATAAAATTGAAGATAAAGCAGAAAATGGAGTGATTATAAAATGTATCACATTCTCTATGAGACGAATAATGATGTACACATTTGAAGTCACCAAAAAGAGAGGGTGGCGTTAGCACTAGTCCTGGTGGACAGATTAGATTATTTGCCAAAGAGAGTGAAAATAGCAGTTGAGGCTGTTAATGCAATGTACTTACACCCTCTTCACAAACAACATGTAAGTGTTATTAAATTTCTGCTCACCTCTGCTTTGCCAGCGTTTTATCTGTTTATATAGGGTGCTGGCTGTTTTCTCCACTGAAAACTACAAATAGCTTGGCAAAAGGCTCTTTAAAAAGAAGCTGTAAACAACCCTGGATAAAGCACAAAATTGTTCCATGTTTCAATTCCTATGGAATAACATTAAGGCCCCCAAATAGGACAGGCCCCTTTAATGCACAAAATAAACAGACATATAAACCTTTTTTTAATAAAAGCCATGGTTCAGCTACACTTGCTGAAACCAAATAAACAATCACGAATTGACACACAGACAGAAGTGTGTATAAATTATTCAGAATGAAATGTTCAAGTAATATTAACCTAAAGGTATAGTCATCAATTTTGTCCTGGCGGATGGCATTGGGTAGTTAGTATTCAAGTGTTACTACATAAATAAAATTGATTTATGCTAACTGAGAAGACTGAGAAAAATTTTTATCAGGATGCCCAAATTCTGCTCCTTCTGGCTTGATCAATCAGCTCTTTACTCAACTGTGTATCATTTTCTTGCAAAATTCTTAGCTGAGAAATTGGGCTAAGGCAAAATGAATAATACATTTGCTGCAGTGTGAGACTAATGACCCTTAAGTGCTTTAAAAAAAAATGAGCAGAGATGACTGCTTCCTTTATGAACAGATTCTGGTTTCTCTCTCTCTCTCTCTCTCTCTCTCTCTCTCTCTCTCTCTCTCTCTCTCTCTCTCTCTCTCTCCCTCTCTCTCTCCTTCTTTTTCTTCCCCACACTTTCAATCTCACTTTGTTGCTCTCTCGCTCTCTCTTTTTTAGAAAGAAAATAATTAAGTCTTGAGTTGGCTGACTGTTTTGGAGTTAGAAGTGATGAGAAGGCGAGGAATCAATACAGCCGATCGAAAGAAGCGTGGAGTACATTCATCCGGTTTCCTTTCTTCCTCCCCCCCCCCCATTACCTTGTTTTCTCCCTACACTTTTTAGTCTCATTTCAGGTTACAGAATTCTTGTTTGTTAATCATTTTTGTATTTCCTTTTACTGTTTTCATAACGCTATTGTGTTATCATAAAGACATTGATCAAATGGTGACAGGCAAGACAGAAAGCTATTTACTCTGCAAAAGCAGGACGGATCCCTGACAGGGCTGCATGGTTGAAATCTGCCTTGGCTGGCATTTGTGATGCACAAACAATTTTTATCTCTTCCTGAGTAGGTCCCTAAAGAGACACGATAGTGGCTCAAGTATCTGTACCCAAATGTCTTTTTAAAAATCTGCACAAAGCAGCAAAGATAAGACAAATGCCTACATTAAACATGCTTTAAAAGGAGCTTGCACAAGGATAATTAAAGAGAAAGGTAATACCTCTGATTGAATAATGTAGGATTATTTTGAATTAACTTGCTCTAAACCCATTGAAACAGCACTTGAGGTGGAAATGAAAAATTTGGAGATTTAGAAAGGAAGAGAGGTACAGACACCGTGTTGTGTATGTGTGTGTATGTGTGTGTGTTAGTTGAGAATATAATTGGTAGACAGCTGCTGAAAATGGAATTGTTCTCTAAGAAAGTAGTCATTTACAAACTAGCATGGGGTCAGGAAACCTCATTATTCCCTTTGCAGTCCCCATTAGGTCAAAATAGCAATCCCTTTGCCATCACTTTCATCTTAAGAAGCACAGGCTAGTTTTGCCCTTTTAACGTGAGCTTTTTATTCGAGGGAAAGATTAGACTCTACATCACCACTGTTTCTTTTTCATTTCACTGCCATTCTATCTTCAGGGGAAATCAGACTCACATTGTGTTATTCTTATGTCCCTAAGTAATGTTTCTTTAAAAAAAAAATGATGAATCCCTTTCAATAAAGCGGCCCCAGTTTGATGGAACTACCAAAGTAAAAAGAAAAGAAAGAAAGAATAAAACTTCATTATTTAAAAAGGGCACATGGTGTTAAAGCAGTCAAATCCCTAAAGTCTAATGGTGAAGTCATGGATGCATTATTATTCCTAGCTCTTCTTCTTTCAAATGAGAATATAAAGGAAATGATTTAAAGACTAAATGATATCACTGGACAGGAGCTGAAAGACATGCCTTCTATTCCCCAATGCTGAAACTAAGAAAACATAACCCTAATGTATATTTAGGTATCAGGCCTTAGAGTCAGATTATTCCAAACTGGAAGCACTCATTTATAAGCGTGTGTACACACACACACACACACACACACACACACACATGAAGTCAAATGCATACACACGGCCTTTTCAGATGGACTCACTCCCAACTCTCCCCAGGTTCCATTGCTTCACTTTTCTGCCTGTGCATGACTGAGAGAAATATTCTACTAAGCATTAAATTGGAAGCATAATAAGACCTTCTAGCTAATAGTAACATAGCAACGGCCACCAATCATTATGCAGAGCTACATAAACATTTTTCAAACACCTGTTTTCTTCTGCCACTTTCCCATTTCATCTGTCATTATGGTCTAATGATTTTATTATAAGGATGAGTCTTTCTATAGAGGTTAAGTGAATCCAATTTCCATATCATGATAATCATGGGAGAGGGGAGTGGTGGAAGGAAGTGACTACCACTAGTAATTGATTTACTAAACCCGCTTCATAATTCCAAACAAAGCATAATAAGACCTTCTAGCTAATAGTAACATAGCAACTGCCACCAATCATTATGCAGAGCTACATAAACATTTTTCAAACACCTGTTTTCTTCTGCCAC
>NW_007729970.1:179124-191358 GCF_000696425.1 Galeopterus variegatus | reverse complement strand
GCCACCAATCATTATGCAGAGCTACATAAACATTTTTCAAACACCTGTTTTCTTCTGCCACTTTCCCATTTCATCTGTCATTATGGTCTAATGATTTTATTATAAGGATGAGTCTTTCTATAGAGGTTAAGTGAATCCAATTTCCATATCATGATAATCATGGGAGAGGGGAGTGGTGGAAGGAAGTGACTACCACTAGTAATTGATTTACTAAACCCGCTTCATAATTCCAAACAACAAAAAGTCACTGTGCTAAAGTCATAACTGACAAAAAAATCTTATTTATTTACTTATATAAGTAAGTAAAGTATAAGTATTATCCCATTTGGATAATAGTTTTTCATCATAATATATTATAAAAGGTCAGTTGTATTTTGGTTTCCAAGGACAGTTTTTCTGGGCAAAGATAGATTTTAACCCAGTATCAGAGTTTCCAGTTGCCATTTACAGCTGGAGATGGAAAGCTAAGCTTTACAAGTTGGTGGGGCAAAAGCCTAAGCCTTTATAACTTTTTCTAAAAATCTGGCATACCTCAGCATTTCTAGGTTTTGTTTTGCATGTGCAGTTATCCAAGAAAAAGGAAGGTCGGCATGTCTTCTATGAGCATGGGAGAGATGGGATGTTTATTCCAAGGTTTTAATGTTCAATTAAAAGAACACATGAGTAAGAATAAATAAAATTCCAAGAGAAGTCTAAATAACTATTGTTATCGTCATTGTTTTTGTTATTTTTATCAAAAGAGTGTCCTAAATGAGGCTCTTGTGTAGTAGTGACTAAAATAGTGTTCTGTGTTTTTAGGGAGTCAGATTTTAGCCCCGAATTGTAAGAAGAAGGTATATGAGAACTTGTCTCTCCCACATGGGATTTTGATGGGCTGGATGGAGAGACTGGCTGCTGGTAGCCTGACCAATGTCTGTCCCAGAGGGAAGTGGCATGGTCACACAGTTTCACTCACCTGCCTCCCACCCACCCTGGCCACCCCATGAAGGGGCTCTCTTTCCTGAAAATATCCTCCTGGTAGACATATTACATGGCTTTGCTTACATCTTATCTTATTTTAGCTTACTATTTCCCAACAAGGAATCATAAAACCTTCTTGGACTGATAAAATTTAGGAGACAACTTAGTCCTAGCAGCAAAACATTTACAAATCATTTCCAGAAGTCTCAATTCCTTCTGCAGAGGGCTCACCTTTGCCATTGTATTTTGATGCTAATTGGCTTCAATTTTAGAGATGTTTTTAAATCTTGTCCCCAATTCCAGGGGCACTCACTATTTTGTCTTATATTTTCCAATTTACAGACACACTAGAAACCGTTAGAATAAATGCAACAATAAATGGAATGCTTCGTGAAGCTTGGAGACAGAAAGAATAACATCCAGGAGCATTGTTGGTATTATTTGTGGATAAGGATTCAGTGCAATGTTTTTAACCTCCACGTGGCTTCTCCAGTTGTGATAACTGCAGCCTCCCACAGCTCTCTTCTGCATACCCAATTTTGCTGTAAATGGTCTCCAGCTGTAGTTGGCTTACTTTAACAGTTTAGTTTTATGCTCTCATTTCTGATCTCTGAAGCCATTGCAAAGACAGTGGAACTTGAGACACTGCTTAAGTGAGTAATAATAAGTTAGTTCCTTGGCTAAGTAGCAGACCACCCATAGCTTCACCTGTTTTTATAAATTGTACAAGAAGCGGAAAGATCTGAGCAGTAATTTGGCAGCTCCATCCTTCCTTTGCAGCATGTATATTAAAATAGAACTTCTAGACATTTATCAATATAACATAGATCAGACTTGACTATGTGAATTCCTCTGACAGTCGTAAATGGAATCCATTCAATGAGTGAGTGTGCATACTTCCCCTATAGATGCACAGATGGTCTCAGATATTTCCTTCCATGTTTTAAGACTATGCACCCTTGGAAAGCAAGTTTACCAAATTCATTTTCCTCTCCTAACTCCAGGGAAGTCAATGATTCTATGATTCTGTGTTCTTTTATTTATTTGACAACCTTTTATTGAGGCTCTACCATGGTCTTTTCTTGGTGCAGGTGATACAGAGGTGAATAGTGCTCAAGAGCTCACCTCCAAGGTGGCTTATAGACTAGAGTGGGCACACAGAGAGCCGTAAAGTGATAAATAGATACAGTGATTTCAGATTGTTTAAGTATTATGGAGAAAATAAAACAAGTTGATGTTATAGAAGGTGACTACAGGGGATGGGAAGGAGGGCTACTTCAGACTGGCTGGTCAGAGAAAGTTGTGCTGAGAAGTGATACCTCTCTTCGAAAAAGTGACACCTGAATGACCAGAAAGTAGAAGCCAACTGAAGAGCAGAAGAAAGAATTGAGGCATGGGAAACAGCCATGTGAAAAGAGTTTAAAGCAAGAAAAATCAGAGTTAAAAAAGGAAGAAGAAATATGGTTTCAGAGGCAAGATCACAAGGGGAGAGTGACAGAAAACGAAGTGGAAGACCTAGTCAGGAACCAGATTGTGGAGGTCCTTGAGTCTTGCTCAGGCGTTTGAGCTAGAAATTGTCAGCCATTGGAGCGTCTTAAATAGAGATGTGGTGCGATCTGAATTAAGTTGTAAAATGTGATGCTGACTGCTGTGAGACTGCAGACTGATGGCAGGCTGTTGACGTAGTCTCAGGAAGTGAGGGTGGTGCTTTGGACACCAAGTGGTAGTAGCAGAGGGAGAGAAAGCTTATGGATTAAGACATGTTTTGAAGACATATTCCAGAGGACTTATGATTGGGTGGATAGTGGTGCTGTTTGCTGAGTTAGAAAACGCTGGGGAAGTAACAGGTTGAGGGGTGGGGAGAGCATGGGATCAAGACTTCTCCCTTGAGTGTGCATATTTGAGAGTATTCTTGGACCTCTAGTGGAGATGCCAAGTAATCTAGCATGTACGCAAATCTGGAGTTTGGGAGCTAGGCTGGGGTAGAGGTATATATTTATGAGTCATTGGCATAAATCTGGACAAGATAAGAGCCTCTTTAAGTTTTCTCTTTACTAATTCTGTATCTTTTTTTCATTTTTTCCACTCGATGTCTACTTTCCTCCATTTGTACTCAGGATCCTCTTGAAAACCCTTTTTACCCATAGAGATTTTCCTAGTTAAATGGGAAGAAAGTGCAGGTGGTAACTTCTATTAAAGTCTTGATGACAATATAGTCACTAGTCATCTCTCAAATACCAAGACAGTAAAGTCTAAATACAGAGTTATTAGTAATTACCCACATAATTGTGTCTTAAGATGTTTCAATTGGATATTTAACTATATCCCACTCTGGACATATTTTCAGTAATGTCTTTTGCAGTCTGTACCATCCTGATAGACAGATACTTGTTTAATTTGCTTCATGTAGACTAGTACAGTCTCCTGTGTATGAGGAAGTATAATAAATATCATTTAATAAAGACAATGAATCCTAAATAAATAGCTTACATTTTCAAAAGGACTTTCAAAATATTTCCTTTACCAAATGTGGAATTCAATTTGTTTTCAGTATGCTTTTACTCTGAGTTGTTGACAGTTTGTATTAAAATTGTGTAAAATGACAGCAGTCTTTTTCATTCCCACATTGAGAAGAACAGATTTGTTCTTATGTTATTTATGAAATAGCCATTTAACTATCTTATTAAGTAGCGACCTATTCCAAACCAGCAGGAAAGAAAAAAGTACTGTAACACATGTAACACCTGTGCACTTTATGAAGTCGAAAAGCCAACAGATTTTTTCACATTTTAAATTTATTGGATATTACTCAGTTCTCCTTATTCTACTGCTCTCCCTCATCTTTGCAGCATATTTCTAATGAACATCATATGGACTGTAATTTTCTAAGTAAAAAATTAGCAAACAACATTTTGACATATACAAAGCAACCATCAATTTTTAAGCTGTCTCCCTGCCCACCTACTTATTTGTGCGGCCAATCTAATTATGGTATCCAGGAAGAATAATCAGGCAGTAAAGAATTTCAAACAAATTTCAACTGGGGTTGTTGGTATAGTAGGAATTAGCCAAAGTGAATACAAACAGATAAAAAACTTCACATGCAGGAGTCTGCATCTCAACCACAGAAGATGATAACATCACACAAGAGACAGTGCTGGTGGAAGTAAAATTCAATGACGCTAAACCACTCAGTGAAACAAATCATTTGACTTACAAATAAACAGTCTAGTCTAGAGACTTTCAGAGAGCTCCCATATCTTAGAAACTTTATGGAACATACAATGTATACAACCATTATATTTATTACACATTTCACTTGCAGCTATCATAAGAACGCTGAAACGTTCCAATCTAGCTGTGGAAGAAACAGAATATGTGGGTAGATATGCTGGATAAAAGATTTAGTGGTATACAGTCTGAAGGCAGCAGAACATCTGGGTTAAGAGCCTGTAGTTGGAGATCTACTTCTAAACCTCATAGTTTTCACTTCCTTGGGAAGAGTCACCCTGATGCACCCTTCAGAACCTCATTGACTCTCTCACATGCAAGATGAAGGGAATATTAGTACATACTTCACAGGGCTGTGTGATGGTTAAATTAGACACTGAAATACATAGCTTATCACAGTGCTACATGGTAAATACTCATTAACATTATTTATTATCATTATTAATTATGTTGACTTAGCAATATAAAAGACAAGACTTTGAAAATGACCTTAAAGCTGATGAGCTGTGAGAAAATATTAAAAACTCTAGAAAAAGAAGCATTTTTTCTTACGTACTGTTAAAATGTTTTTGATTATTTATTGCAGACTACCTACTTGAAGGTTTCATTTGCTGTCAGCAAAATTATCCATTTGTTCAATTAATGTTTATCCAGCCACCCTGCTTGTTAAGGAAGATCAGGCATTTGCTCCATGCCTAACATGTGATAGGTGTGATGATCCAAAAAAAAAAAAAAAAAAGAGCAGAGTTTCCATCATCTAGGAAATCAGAGACTCAGAGATATGGAAAGAAATTGAGTAATATGATAAATACTCTAATTTAATACAAAAAAAGGTGTTAAGAGAACCCAGAAAAACAAGTACTTAATTCTGTAAAGTAAAGAGAACCTTCTAAGGGAAGTGATATTTAAGCTGAATATTGAGGTTGGCCAGGTAGAGAAGAAGTAAAGACCATCTCTGGTAGATAAAATATCACATACAAAGGTGAAAAAAAGAAAGGTATAGGTGCCTGGAAAACAGTTCAATCAATTTGACATAGCTAAAGAGTCTGGTAGGAAAGGCAGAAGGTAAACTGGAAATGTGAGCAAGGACAGATCTGTCTTATGCTCAGGAGTTGCAATTCTGTCCAGTAGGCAATGCAGAGCCACTGAAGAACTTGAGCAGAGGACAGACACATCAGTACTGAGTTTTGGAAAGAGCACACAGGCCACTGGACAAAGCACATACTGGAGAGAAAGAGCTAAAGAAAGCAATGAGACTAGCAAGAGAGTCCAGGTGAGGGTTGGTGAGGTTCGAACCTAAGGCCGTGATAGTGGGAATGGAGAAGTGGTAATCTGAGATAAATTGAGACATGAAATTGACAGGACGTTGTCATTCTTTAGATATGACATTTGACAGTAAACAGTCTAAGACAGTTATCCTATCACTGGGAACATGTGCAGCAGAGTTGCTTGAATGATCCATCAGGATGTGAGAAAAATATTATAATTTCATCCAAAATGTTTTTATCTCATTACTTTTTAATTTTGATCTTGGTGCTTTAATAATACATATAATATAGTGAAAGCAATATGGGTGAATAATCCATATAAATGCATGTGTTTTGGAACTGTATCTAAAAATGTTTTTAATAATAAAGATGTACAATTTAAAAAGTGTGCAGACCATTAGAACACTACCATAATAAAACCTTTATGTTTGGACAGGGTGAAATATGTGCTTGTAAGAAAAACATTTTCTGAATATCATTCTAAAAGCTATCGCAACATATTTTAAAGAGTTACCTCCATTCCCTCAAAAGCTTGTTTAAAATAGGCATCTCTAACTTCTCGCCGTCTTACTTATTTTCTGTCTAGTGTAAACAGAAGGGCAGACAGACCCTTTTCCACTCTGCCCACAGCCTGCTGCAACTCTTTGTTATTATAAATGGCAACCTAAACTAATGAAGCTGGATTCGTGATTACTTTTTTCCTTTTGCTCAACAGTTTTCATAGACAAATGAGCTGTACATTTGGACACGAGCACAAAGAACTCAACCAACACACAAATTAAATGTATGAACTATCAATTTATGTCCACATCAGCTAGTGGAGTGGGAGGAAGAAACAAGCCTCAACAATGTCAGCTCAGGAAGGTGGGATAAATAGTACTGTCAGGATTAAAGTTGATAAAGTTTAAAAGTACGAAAGGAGAATATTACTGAGGAAGCCTCAGAGGGAGATGGGTCTTTCTTTTGTTTTGGCAGCTGGCTAGTACAGGGATCTGCACCCTTGACCTTGGTGTTATAATACTGTGCTCTAACCAACTAACCTAACTAGGCAGCCCCACCTGGGTCCTTGATAGTCTGCTGAACAGGATGCTGAAGAAGGAGGGAGGGGATTGGCTGAGGCTTGCAGAACATGAAACCTGTAATTTGGATTTAATCTTCCCACCCCTCACCTCAATATTCTTCTTTGCCTTACATCTCAAAATATTAGTGAGTCTTTTGACTTTTTGCTTTGAAACAACAATCTGAACTTTTGACATATCCCATTTTAAAAAGAGATGTATTACGGGTTGTATGAACCACTGGGAATTACTGAGTTCAGCTTGCTCATAAAAGTTATAATAAAAAAATAAAAACAAATATAGTACAAAGAGAAATGCTCCAACTAGAACAAAAAAGTGAATGGCACTGCCAGAAAACAAAGAAAGAAGAACTTTCAACTAGTTATTGAAAAAAGGAAAGTGTTAGACAGATCAAATTATTGAAGGAATATGAAATCTAGTTAAGGACTGTAAGGATAAAGTTAAGGAAATAGTCAATAATTGATTGAATATAAAGTGAAAGGAAAAAAATGCACAAAGGAACTCTCTAAGTGACTACACATATGATGATCTGGATAATCAGAAGGATTTATCAAGGTAATAGATCAGAAATGTACACAGAGTGTGCACCCACTCTGCCAACTTTTCCAAGAAGTATGTGTCAGGGTAAAAGGATCCAGTTCCTTCAGCCTTCTTTCCCAATGGGTCACCTACCCTGGGCAAAGCTGTCTCAGCTACTAGGACATATAATAACATTTACTGAATGGATTCAAGGTGAGCAAAGGTCAAGCACCTCTTGGCTAAATCAAGTGGCATGAGAATGTCAAGACTAGATGGCCCCATTTATGTGTAAATAGACATTTGCATTCATAATGTTCACACAATTGAGAACATCAGGGAGTTAAGAGAGAAGAAATGTTAAAATATTAGGAGCTTATTACTTTTCAGAGCAATACATGGCTTCTGGGAATAAAAGTTTGAAGAGTGCAGAACTCAGCAACAGATGCCCAATACACTGCTTGGTAAATTTTATCTTCCACTCCGATCTGCACCTGGGGAAAGGCCAAAAAAAAGAAAAATTCTCATTTTGATAAGATCATTAGGTACACACAATATTGGGAAGGAGGCATGAAACACAGCTCTGGCAAAGGAGGTGACAGAGAGTAAATCGAGAATTCGGAAATCACACTTACAAGAGACAACCAAAACATTTTCAGAACTTGGGCAGGGGGACAATAAATGCCCAAAAAGTATTTCACTGATTTATGTGGCCTCACTATAAGTCCTCAAGTTGTTGATGTTGCCAAAATCCAAGGAGCTAGCAGAAACATGAACTTAAAGTGGGTGGAACTAACCCTTTTTTCAATCATCAATACTGATAAACTTTCATCTAAAGCAATGAACAAATAAATGAACCTAGCATTTCTTCTTATGCTTCTAGGAAAGCCTCCAAGCTGTCATGTCTGGAGGCAAAGAGGTAATTGCCTTCCCATGTCAAAGGCTGCAAAAAGAGTCACAATGAACTCCAAAAGGCACATCTACAAAGGAGTGCAGGCATTCCATGACAATGAGATATTTCACGATTAAATGCATGAACTACTTGATTTTTAAATAGAAGTTGATCTTACTCCTCCTATATTAGTGACATCAGCCAAGAATTAAATGTCATATTTCCATGAACACAGAGATTGATTTTTAAATTGCTGCCTGTGTGAGATATGATTAGCATTTCTGTGCTAGCTGAGAGGCACAAACTCAGGTGCAAATTCAAGTGGTAAGTACTGTGCCATTATGGTAAGTGTTGATTCATGTCAGATTAGTGATTGCAGTGCCACCCATCCCACCTAATACTACAGATTATAAATATAGATGGGAGAATTGTCACTGGCTCTTGGGCAAGACTTTCATCTGAAACACACAGGTGGTGCCTGGCATCCTATTTCAATATGAGAAAGAAATGCTAGGGGTACTGCATACCAGACTGGTAATAAGGCAAATTCTCTCAGTGACTTGACTACTCCCTTACTACCAGTAGACAATAGAGGAAACAGCCCTTAGTCTTCCAGTTTACCATGTTAGCATTTAGCAAAGTTTCCATTTGAGTAAATTGTCTTCTTAGTGCACTGAGTCATACCTGGGAGATTAGAAATAGTGAATACAGCTTCCCCCAAGTGTCTAGCTGATAGTCAGGTAGTACCCAAGAAATTAAAAGAATATGACTCTGTTGAATAGCAAAAGAACCAAGTGGTGACAAAGACTCGGTCTAATTGCCATATTTTTCCCAGCACTGGGAATAAGAAGGGACAACATATTTATTTATTCATTTATTCATTTACTCTGAGTGTAGTGCTTAAGTATATGGATCTACAACTAAACTATCCAGTTTTGCATCCTGGCACCATTAGGAGTCAGGGCCAGTTATTTATACTATCTGTGCCTCAGTTCCCTCAATCGTAAATTAGAAATAAAACTGTATTCCTGAAAGAGTTATAGATAAGATCAAATTAGCCAATTTATGTAAGGATCTTACAGCATAGTATTTGCTAAGTGTTATCTGTTACTATGTGTCAACAAAAATTTATTGTGTGCCAATGACATACATCCCTGACAAATAAAATTTAGTCTTTATGAGTCAGAGTTGATCTACTTTCAGTCATGATAGCCTTACCTTTTTCCAGTTAAGCTTCTTGATATTTTAAGTATATTTTTAAATGTATATAAATAAGTGAGTTAGCCTATCCTTGTATTAACACTATATCTGATGATAATTTTTTTTGGGGGGGGGAGAGAAGTAAAAGTGGAACTTTATAATCGAATTAAAACTTGTCCTAATATTTAATGTCCTTAAACAGTTATGAAGCTTCCAGGCAAGAGTCATAGGAAGGCAGAAAAACAGTCCCCTGTGAGTTGTTCAATAACAATGATAACTCTGTAGGAAAACAGTACAGGGGGGGGGAGAGAAGTAAAAGTGGAACTTTATAATCGAAATAAAACTTGTCCTAATATTTAATGTCCTTAAACAGTTATGAAGCTTCCAGGCAAGAGTCATAGGAAGGTAGAAAAACAGTCCCCTGTGAGTTGTTCAATAACAATGATAACTCTGTAGGAAAACAGTACAGAGGAACCATGCACTTTGTCCCCTCTTAAGTCTCCATTCCCCATATATCAGATCTTACTTTTGTCCCTTTATCATCTCTATTCTTGCATCTTTGGATTTGTGCATCTTTCTGTCACTCCAGTCCCAGTCAAGATTCTTTCCATTGCGAGAGTCAGAAAACTCAAGTCAAGGAGAGAGAACTTACTGACTTAGGTACATGTTAAGTTGAAGAGTTGGGTGGTCTGAGTGCAGCTCATCTAACATCACCAGGACCCAGGCTCTCTGCCACTCTCTAGTCAACATGGGCTTTATTCTCAGGCTCCACATGGTGCAGAAATACCTTCCAACAAATCTAGGCCTACAACCTCCCAGATTCAGGTCTGGCAAGAAAGACAGTGTGCCCCTCCACAGTGTCAGCAAAAGTCCCATTGCCTTTTATCTGCTTTCCAGATCACACATCAATTCTGAACCAATTTAAGTGGTCAGCGAAAACAATTCTTTGGGTGCCAAATCTGAGACATGGAGGTGTCCCTGGAACTGTGAGTAAAACGAATTCCACTCAAAGCACAAAGCTCAGGAGGAGGGTATGGAAAATTTACATAGAGGATAATTAGTGGATTTTTTTTACTAGCAAGTAGATGAATGGACGACGAAAACAACACTAGTTCACTATACCTACCCTCTACATCTGATCCTGCCACATCCATTCTTAGAGGCCCCAAATGATCATTTTTGCTTCCTGCATAAAGTCCAAAATCTGTCTGTGGCATCCAAGGCTTTCCACCATCAAAATTCATTTCTTACCATGCCTCCCCTCTTGCATTCTAGGCTCTCGTTTGTTTTCAAATGTCTTCATCCTCCTTGGACTTTTGAATTCCTTATCTGCCTCCCTCATCCACCTTGTTGATATCATTTATATTACTGAAAGTCCAGTTCGGATGCGACCTCACAAAGAACCAGTGATTTAGTACCATTATAATCCTCATTTTATAGATGAAGGTATTACAATGTAAAGAGAGGAAAGCACTTAGTCAAGGTCACATTGTCAGGAGGTGGCCAAACTCCGATTCTCTGCAGGCACTCTGGATCCAGAGTCCTTCTATCCAGTACTCTCTTACCTACAGGAAGCAAGATGGACACCTTAGTGACACCGTACCCCACATCAACATCAGATCCATGAAAGCATGCACAGTAAAAGAAAATGTTACATTTGGGATTTTATTTCTCCTGATTTACCTTACAAGGAAATGGGTATTTCCCAGTGGTATAGCATTTTGCTCTTGTCCTGGCTACAATTTATAAACCATGACAATCAAGCAGGTTAGTGAGAGCTACACATAGGTTTTGAAAAATTAAGACATGGTCAATATTTAAGAATTTTGCCATTTCATTAGTATGAGTTTAAAGGTAAAAAACATTGCATAAACATCTATTAACTGCTTATTCTCTGCCATATGTTGGATATCTAAAGGAGAACAAAACACAGTCTATAGTCTCGAGTTGCCTGTTGTCTAGTTAAGGAGACAGAATTATAAATAAATTCAACATTTTTTTTTGTCAGTCTTACAATTTGATGAAGGTAGTTGGCTTTTTTAGGGCGAGGAGATCCAACAATAATAACGAATACTTCAGATGCTTTTACTATTGCAGATGAACAGACGATTGTTGTAATGGTATACTTAAGATTTTATCATTTTTTCCATTCAGCAACTATTTATTTCAGGAACCATGCTATGCATTGGGTATAAAATAGTGAATGAAGTAGACATGGTTCTTGCCTTCATGCCATTTATCTTGGGGTACAGAGTGCATTAAATGGAAACACAGCTAAATATATCATTGAACACACTATGAAAATTGCTGTGAAGGAGTGAAACCAAGGGCAATAACAGAGAATATTAGAGGAGCCATAAATTTGTGGGGTTATCAGTTCTCTGAGGGATTCATTTCCATCTGTGACCTGAGGAACAAGTAGAAAGGAGCTGGTGGAAGCCTGGAGGAAACAGCATTGCCCAGGGAGGGAGGGAGGTATGTGGGCAAGTGCTGATGCACTACAGAACAGGAAACCCTCCAGGAGGGTCAGGACCTGCAGAGCAGGGTCAGTGCCGAGTGAAGGGCTGGAGATGAGACTAGAGGGGGAGGGAAGGCTTGCAGGACAGGGCCTTGCAGTCATGGGAAGAAGCATGGATTCTAAGCAGAGTGGAAAACCATCAACGGTTTGAAAAATACATGCATATTCTGGCTTTATCAGGATAATTCTGGATGCCATAAGAGAGGCAGCAGGCCCGCCACTCAAGAGGCAGTTGTCCAGTGGAGGGATAGGCTAGGAGGGGACAGGTGGAAATGTAGAGAGGTGGACACATTTGAGAACTATTTGGGAGGTGTTATCAAGAATGACGTTCAGGTTTGTGTTTTTAGTTACCAGGATATTCGAGATGCCATTTACTAAAAATCATTATTTAGCGTAGTCCTATCCCTCAGGAGTAGGATGTATAGTCAGGGACAACTTAAAGAAATTTCTGAACTAATGCTCTCTATGGATTCCTCTTCTAGTTTTGAACAAAGATCACGTGCAGGAATGTTCTGTTGATTTTATGGCTCCTGGAGTGGAATCTAATCTTTCCCAAACTGATCTTTTCCT
>NW_007729970.1:176431-178678 GCF_000696425.1 Galeopterus variegatus | reverse complement strand
GCCATTTACTAAAAATCATTATTTAGCGTAGTCCTATCCCTCAGGAGTAGGATGTATAGTCTGGGACAACTTAAAGAAATTTCTGAACTAATGTTCTCTATGGATTCCTCTTCTAGTTTTGAACAAAGATCACGTGCAGGAACGTTCTGTTGATTTTATGGCTCCTGGAGTGGAATCTAATCTTTCCCAAACTGATCTTTTCCTGCCACCACATTGTTTTCCTTATAATTTCAGGCTGAGAACCAGCTGGAGAAACAGATGCTATCTGTACTGAGAGGTTTCCGTTGCGAGTCTTGACATTTACTGACAGCCCACATATTAAAATAGTCCACAGCGCTCCTACCTTCAAGTCCTCTTATCCAGTAAAAGCTGTCCCAAAGCTTTCTCTAGCACTGTCCTTTATTTCCTGGCTGGTTTCTCTCCACCTAGCAGGAACGGATATGTGAAACTCACTTTTCAGCACGATTCTAAACTTGTAACTAGACATTCTTTGCATGAAGAACTGATAATCTTTTCTCATTTCACTGGTTCTGGAGATAAACACTTGCCGATTTATGTTGCTATGTCAGAGAAATCCTGATTTCATTTTATGGAGATATTATTGTGATTCAGTTCTCTCAAATAGCATCCACTAATTTTGTAACTTGTTCTGACTTTATAAGAGCATACAATTGTCAGAGAAGTGTCAATATTGCCAGTATTGTCAAGTTTACAAATCTCTTTCAAGTACATCATTATAAGATTATCTCAATGTCTTAGAGGTAGACATTATTATTGTCATTGTAATATGAGACAATCGAGGCTCAGAGGGACTAGGTGAACTGTCTGATGTTATACAGCTAGAAAATGGTGCTGTGTGTCTCAGATTCATGGCCAAATCCCATGTTTTCATTTTTGTTTTACTACAGCAGCCTATTTAATGTAAGGGGTGATGAAACTACATTTTAAAATATTCTACTATATTCTATTTAAATATAAAGTTGTTTTCTATCAAGGCCTCCAGAAGTATGAGGGTACTTCAAAAAGTTCATGGAAAGATTTGCATTACCTTTTAATTCTATTTTTCCATGAACTTTTTAATGTACCCTTGTCTTCTTTATAAAGCGTGCTCTAATGGTTCCAGAGCAGGTCATTCAGATTGTTAGAGACAAGCACTTAATGCCCAGAAGGGTTAGTTTTCTTTGCACCAAAAAAACCTGTGCTCTGTAATAGCAGTCTTGTCTCATCAGGTAACTTATAAATTTGTTTCTTAAGTTACTACACAAAACAGGAAAAGAACATAGGCTATGTCTCTGGGGAACGAAATTCAAAGTATAAGCTCTGCAGCCAAGATGTCAAGCAGTTTCACTTTCATTTAGCAAAAGCAACAATTTCTATACCAAATGTCATGGCCACCCACCTCAACTTAAGGGAACACAGGACCTGTTAGGATTCCTCTGATTTAGAAACCAGAGCATTGCTCCAGGGAAATCTCATTGACCCTCTTCCAATGGGAGTATAAA
The DNA here is from genome assembly GCF_000696425.1 of Galeopterus variegatus. NCBI lineage: Eukaryota > Metazoa > Chordata > Mammalia > Dermoptera > Cynocephalidae > Galeopterus > Galeopterus variegatus. The sequence continues at coordinate 177,176 of NW_007729970.1, read as the reverse complement.
TCCTTTTTTCTATTTATGTTTTCAAAAGCACATTGCATGAAAACAAGTATGAAGTCTTTAAGCTCTTTGGAAATGAAAATTTTGTAGCAGCTGTATTCATTTATTTTATTACTTCAATATTTGTTTTAAAATTGTTAAAATGTTATGAATTTGAGTCATAGAAATGCATAGATGAGAGCCTAACCCAGAGATGTTTCCAATGAGGTTCCTAGAGATGAAGTAACCTGCCTGAGGAAGATAGCTGAGCTAGAAGTTGAATCCAGGCATCTTGAACTCTGATTTAGTGGCCAAAAAAAGTTGGAGTACACAGCCACAACAGGTATATATTACTGGATTCAAAACATGCTTTAGCTCCCCAACTACAAAATAAAGGGGCAAACCTGGGTGACCTCTTACCTCTTTTATTCCTTAATTTTTAAGATTTTACATATAATCAGTTTGGAGTCCCCTCAAAGTGTCCAGGTTAGACTGAGATATATTTTTAGATCAGTCCAGACCATTTCAAGAAAGTTCACCCTGGGCTTAAATCAAGCATGATATTCTAATGGGTGGTATTGATTGTCACCTGTGGTGGTAGTTAGTTTTATATGTCAACTGGGCCAGGCTATAATACCCAATTATCCAATCAAACACTAATCTAGGTGTCGCCATGAATGTATTTTGTAGATGTAGTTAACACCTATGTATCTATTTAAAATTATATCTATAGATACTGTTGGTCCTATTTTTCTGGAGACCTTGACTA
>NW_007729970.1:169353-175542 GCF_000696425.1 Galeopterus variegatus | reverse complement strand
AATTTGTACAGACAAAAATCTAAGGAATACATGTGAGAATGGACATTAAGGGTGTAGGATAATGGTGGAAGGGGCATCAAGTTGGATCAGGCCAAATTTCTTGATATGGACCAACCGAGCAGAGATTCTAAATACAATGTTGCAGCTCAGGGTGTTAGGGCTCTGTTTGTTCAGTTGTTTGGCTGAAACATGGAAAAATATACCCCACAGTTCACACAGTTGACGTGCCAGACCTATCTTGGTACATTGTAGAGAAAGGGATTCAAAGGCTTAAAGATATTGGGATGTTAGAGTAGATTTATCATTTAAGACCTGCTCACCTAGCTTTCACTATAACTCTGAGTAATACATTTTTGAAGAGAGCTCCAGCGTCCTTGAAGGACTCTGTGATTGCTCTTTTCTATAGGTCAGAAATTGCAGTGGGAACTACTGCCACTAAATTGGGAAACCTAAATGCAATGGGAATAATTGGATCCCCAGGGTGGCAGGAGCCAAGTGGCAACACTCAATTGCCAAAGGTAAGGTGGACATGGTTACCATAATGGACAGCAGAGCCAAAGCAGCAATCACAATAATCTGACTCACAGAGACCCATGACATTGGCTAGTTGATTGCGGTTTTCCTACAAGTAAAATAGGTAGGAAGCCTCCTAAATTTTTACTTGATCTGTACAAGCAGAAGTGCTCTAAGTCAAGTGAATAAAAGTCCAACTTAAATCATAAAAACAGAGAGCCATGGTCCCTCAATAAATTCCCAGACGTCAGTAAGTTTACAACTAGAACCCCTTGAATGAAGAGAAGGCTGGGTATCCTTGGGGAAGGACCCCACTACAATGCCAAAAATTGATACTGCTAATTTTTTTTCCCAGCCTTCCCTAAAGGGGCCTACAGCCTTTTACCAGAGGAACTGTGCACTGGGGAAAATGAAACAGAACTTTCAGGTTTTACTGGAAACTGTCACTGAGCTGACATTAATTACAGGAGAGCCAGAATGTCACTGTGGCTCAGCAGTCAGAGTAGGGGTTTATGGAGGTCAGTGCTCAGTGTACTTTTACTTCAGATCCATCTCTCAATGGGTTCAGTGGGTCCCCAAATTCATCCTGTGGTTATTTTCTCAGTTCTGAAATACATAATTTGAACAGACGTACTCAGCAACTGGCAGAATCCCCATATTGGCTCCCTGGCCTGTGGGATGAGGGCTATTATTTGGCAAAGGCCAAATGGAAGCCATTAGAATTGCCTCTGTCTAGGAAAATAGTAAGCCAAAAGCAATACCGCATTCCTAGAGGGACAGCAGAGATTAGTGACACCATCGAGGACTTGGAGGATGCAGGAATGGTTATTTCTACTACATCCCCATTAATAATAACTTCTCCATTTGGCTTGTGCCTCTCCTCTGCTGAGGTCACCTTTTGGAGAGTATTCAGCTGGGACACAAATATCTTTACTTTTTGGTTTTTTGTCCATTGAAAGAGGTCTATGCATACATCTCTTTTCCAAACCTCTTTGTCACCAATTTCCTAATCATGTTACTTCCAAATCCCTGATGATCCAGATAAACCATTAGCCACAGCTCATGAATTGGTATATACTCATACCTCTGCCATTTCTCCTTCCAAGCAAATGACCAACCAGATGTACTTCTTGAATTTCTCCCCACTGTGGGATTTCCCTTCACAGCTGTCCTTCAGGGATGTCCTGGCAAGGGATTGTAATTGTCCATTATTGGGCGGTGCCGACAAACTGTGTAGAACCATCTGTAAACTAGACATGAGTTTTCCCCTTCACAGTCATTGATCTTAGGGAAATTTTCTTAAGGCTATAAGTATGGGTTGAGAAAGAGAACATAGTGTAGCAGGCTGTTTCTCCCATAGCCAGGATTCCTGGGTCCAGGAATCAAGAGGTAGAAATGGGAGTGGCATCACTTACCATTACCCCTAGTGACCCACTAGCAAAATTTTGTGTTTTGCCTCTACAGCCTTATGCTCTGCTGGCCTAGAGGTCTTAGTTCCAAAGGGAGGAATGCTTCCACCAGGAGACATAACAATGATTCCAATGAACTGGAATTTAGGGTTGCTTCCCAGCCACTTTGGGTTTCTCATGCCTCTGAATCAACAGGCAAAGAAATATAACTGTTAATATACTGGCCGACATGATCGATCCTGATTACCAAGAGAAAATTGGTCTGCTACTACACAATGGAGGTAAGGAAGATCATGTCTGGAATATAGGAGATCCCTTAGAGCATCTCTTAGTACTACCATGCTTTCCAAATAAAGTCAATGGAAAACTACAACATTCCAATTCAGGCAGATCCTTTGGAAATCAAGGTTTGGGTCACTCCATCAGGCAAAGAGCATATAACATGGGTAGTGGAAGAAAGTAGTTATAAATACCAATTAAAACCACGTGTCCAGTTGCATATATGAAAATTGTAATTGTTATGAGTATTTCTTCCTTATCTTCTTATTTTATGAATTTATGTGTGTATGTGTGTCAAATATCTTTGTTTTCTCTCCTCTCTTATCCCCTTCTAATAATAATATAACATAAGATGTGCTAAGTAAAAGCTACCTTTACATCATAATATTTTAGTTAGAGGATGTCAAAGAGAAGAGTGAACATCAACCAAAAAATTTGCATCCCTTCTAGGGAAAGAGTATATTTTTGGTTATACACAGGATATTTGTATCATGTTAGGTGGAAGTATAACTTTGTTATTGTCTTTATTTGGAGATTAAATATGGTTTAAGGAGACATGTATGACTGCTGATTTGATGAGAGGCGGACTATGATGGTTAGTTTCATGTATCAACCTGGTTAGGCTATAATACCCAGTTATTTAGTTAAGCACTAAAGCAGGTGGTGCTGTGAAGATATTTTGTAGATATGGTTAACATCTACAACCAGTTGGCTTTACATAAAAGAGATTGCCCTAGATAATGTGGGTGGGCTGCAGGCAAACAGTCGAAAGGCCTTAAGGAACAAACACTGAGATTTTCCAGAAAAGAATGAATTCTGCCTCAAGACTTCTGCTTGAGTTTCCAGCCTGACAGCCTAACCTGCAGATTTTGGACTTGCCAGTCCCCACAATCAAATTTCTTAAAATAAGTCAGTCTGTCTATCTATTTACATTTATTTATTTATATATTTGTATCATAATTTTAGATATATCTTACATGTTATATATAAAGATGTATATTTATACACAAACATCTCTACACACACATACACATACACACATCCTATTGGCTCTGTTTCTTTGGAGAACCCTGATATATACCTGTAAATTATAGCTCCAAAATTAAATGTCCTTTTTTACACTTTTAATCTTATTACATTTTTAATTACAAAAATAGTACATGCTTATTTCAAGAAGTCTACCAATACAGAGTTGTAGAAGTAAAATGTTAATAGTCTTCATTTTTCTCCCCTATAATCCTACTCCTTTGCTTATACCTTTCTCCATAAAACACATACATATGCAAATGCACATTTATGTTCACACATCTAGAATTTATTTCATTTTATTTTTTAAAGGTTTGTTACACTCTACAGTATACTCTATAATTTGCTTTTTTTTCTTAAGCAATGTATTATACAGCCACCTTCGGTAAATACCTATAGAGCCCATTTTAAAATTGTTGCATGCCAGTGACTATGTTTACCCTAACTTAACCAAGCATTTCCCTATTAAAGGCCTTTTAGGTTGTTTTAATAATTCATATTTTAGTGATTTTAAACAATTTTTAAAATTTTTCATGTTTTAGTGATTTTTGCCAATTCAAATCATGCTGCATTAAACAAATTTGTACTTTCAACTTACATACTTATATTTTTTGCATATTCTCAGAATTAGAATTACAAGGTCAAACAGTATGAGCATTTTAAATTTTACTTTATATTGATAGATACGTTTTGTAAAGGTTGTAGCAATTAAATCTTCCAGTAACAAAGTATGTAGCCCCATATCCTCACCAGCACTGGATGATAGTTTTCAATGTGACGGATAAAAAATGAGACACCGTTTATATTTTATTTGAAATTTCCTTGCTACTAAAATGATTGACCATATTTTCATATGGTCAAGAGGCAGTTGGCATTTCTTTTTCTATCACTTGTTTTATTTCCTTTTCCCATATATCTGTAGCATTACTTTCCTTTCCTATTATTTTTTTTAAGCCAGTCTCCAAGAGACTTTCATCTTTACTGAATATGACCTTTCAATCTACACAATGAGTCCATGTGCATGGAGGAGTCAGGTCAAGTTTATATAGATCGTTGCAGTATATTGCACTGACACCTTCCTCTCATCCCCAGTGAGAAAGAGAAAGGACCAGCAGGAAGGTGATGATGTGGTAGACCTTGAAATTTCTGTCAGCAGCACAGCAACAAAAGGAATTCTAAAGAAAAATCAACTTGTCAACTTCTTTAAACTAGAAATGTATTTAGACTGCAATATAGATCTAATGACCAACTTGCAGAATTGCAGAATTTTCCAATTTGGTGTTGCTCCAGGTTAAAAAACATACCAGCTGAAAAATGTGAATTGGAATCATTTGCCATCCATTCCTAATATAATGACTGATTTCCCACTCTGGATTCAACAAGCTGCAGGCAATGGGTTTGAACTGAGTCCAGGTGGAAGGGGGCCATACATATTAAATTTAAGGCCTCTATTGCCCAACTCCCTACAGAAATTGTGCAAATAATGTAGCTGAAGTGCTTTGTGCACTCTGTGTAACCCAACTCTTTTGGCAACCTGATTAATTCCTTGCCCTTTTCTATAGTATGCATAGTTAGGAAATACTCTAAAAGGTGACAGAAACCATAATAGAAGCTGTCAAGTATTACATTCAAGATGTTATCCTCTTCATTTTCAGTTTAGAAAAAAATTTTTCAAAAAAAGTTCTCTCGGAGCTAGAACATAATAATTACCCTTTGGTGCTATTTTGCTTTTGTTAATACTACTAACGTCACTAATATTTAAGTCCAGCCCCAGCACTAATGGTTATTCCAAATTTATGTTGTGTACTGAAGAACTAAATATAAATATACACCCAGGCTTCTTAAAAATTGGCTTAATTAATGCAAAACAGATTTTAATTGTACCTACTTTAAGTCAGACCACCTTGTCAATGCATATTTCTGTTTCATGTAAGTATATGCACGTAGCCTTCAGGGATTAAATTTTTATGTACCCCCACCCTGCTTTTTGTGCCTTTTCTTAAAAGGAGGCCTGTGAGACAAGGAAAACTTAGGAGCATAAATAATAAGCTGCATTTAATCCAAAATCTGTGGTAACTCCAGTTTTAGTCTTTACAAAGATAGAAGTGTTGATATTGTCAATGTTCCAGTGAGAGAGTAATGCCAAGAATGACACCAAATTCTACCCAAATCTTCTAAAACTGCCTTGTTAAAAGGAACTAATGTGTTAAGTAGACACCTTTTTTTTCCCAAATGGAAACATTTTAGAGGTGACTTTATGTTATTCTTTTTTACTTGTAAGTTATTTTTAAAAGTCACACTAACAAAAAGGAATAGTTTGATAATTGGCAAATGAATTGCGAGGTACAACTTGGAAGTCATATTTTGGAAAACAGGGTTTACAGTGACTTGGTGCATTAATAATCTGGGGTAACCAGTGTCTGACAAACTCAAGTAGGGATCAGATTACAAATGCTGAAAGAATTTAGCACAACATTGATAGCTGGAAAAAAGAGCCAAAATGGATTTTACTAGGCAACCTACAGTCAGAGTTGCATTTTGCTTTTGTTTTCCAGATTTTGATTTCTAAATGAACAGGTAACTTGTTTTAAGTGAGATTTGAACAAACTCAGCTCCAGGAATTAGTAACCAATTTGCTCTTACGGGTCATATTTCGTGTTACGCTTAATAGGTATCATATGTTTTTAGTTGGTCTTTTCTATATATTGATGTTGGCGTAGGGGAGAAAGGAATTCAAATAATAAAGCATCGTGATACTTAGAAATTGTATCCATAAATCATTCTCAGTTGTAACATCCGTGTATGTTTCAGATATAATTATGTAGCATGACGTAAAATATTTGTATGCATGTGTGCGTATGTCATTCATGTCTGAAAATATTCTTTTTGGGCAGCAGTCTAGCTGTTGGCCTGCTGACCTAAGGAAAAGCACCTGGCAATTAAATGGAAAAAATTGTAGGGT
>NW_007729970.1:164603-168981 GCF_000696425.1 Galeopterus variegatus | reverse complement strand
GCTGTTGGCCTGCTGACCTAAGGAAAAGCACCTGGCAATTAAATGGAAAAAATTGTAGGGTTAATTGATAGGGGAAGACTAATAGGATTCTGGCTGTGCTTGGGATCAGGATATGACCTTCGAGGTATCATGGATTGGAAACTGGAAAACATTTTAGATCTTGCACTTGAAAAAATATTTGAAGCGGCACCACATGCCAGAGTTAATCAGTGTCAAAATGCGTTGTTCCACATCTTTGGAAAACAAGTAAGAGGTAAATGGATTAAAAATAAATTTTCCCCTTTGTTATGGACTGTATTGTGTTGCTCCAAAATTAATATCCTGAAGCTATAATCCCCAGTGTGACCATATTTGGAGACAGGGCCTTAGGGAGGCAATCAAGGTTAAATGAGGTCAAAAGGGTGAGATTCTAATCCAATGACCGGAGTCCATATAAGAAGAGGAAGAGACACAGAGTGCTCTCATGCTCTCTCTCTCTTTCTCTGTCTCTACAGGAACAGAGAGGAGAGGCCATGTGAGGACACAGAGATGGCAACCATCTACAAGTGAGGAAAAGGGCCCTCACCAGAAATCAAAGTGGCCAGCCCCTTGATCTCAGACTCTAGCCACCAGAACTGTGGGAAAATACATTTCTGTTGTGTAAGCCACCCAGTCTGTGGTATTTTGTTTTGGCAGCACTAATAGATTAATACACCCTTTGTCTAATTGACTGAAAATAGGGTCCAATGTACTATGGGCAGACAAAATATATTGGGCTGTCTGTGGTGCCAAAGCAGACATCTTGTATTTCTGCAGATTATCTGGTGACAGACACAGCTCTAACAGCTGGCTAGAAATTCTCCTGATAGTGGCCAAAGTGGTCACTGAAGTTGTCAGAGTAAGTGGCGTGGATAGCTGTTATTTTTGCTTGCCCACATTTACTCCTCCTCCTTCTCTGCCATCACCATGGCTTTCCTATAAGGAATGACCCCTCCCTCACTCTTAGACCACATGATTTGGGAGTGGCTGACCCCACACCATGGGTCCAAGTGGAGCAGGTGACTCAGACCTGGACAAGGAGAGTAGAGCAGCCACTGCCAGAATGATAATCACGCTACTCAGCATTGGCTCACATGCTTTTTTTGGAACTTCTGGGAAAGAGACATGAACTTTCTGTTGGATTTACTAAGAGGATATAAGTCTGGAACTTCTTGTGGCCATTTCTCAGAGAATTAAGTCAAACTGAGAAAGCCCAAGGCAAGAGGAAGATAAAAGTATATTTCTGATAGCACTCTTAGAAAAGCAACATCTAGCCATCTCAGTCTAAACTTGGACTTTTCTGTTACTATTGCCAATAAATAGTAACAGAAAAACAGCTTTTTGCATAAGCTTGCTTGAGTTGTGTTTCTGGCTCTTGCAGGCAGAAGAGACATTTTGGTTATTACTATGGCTGAAGATTAGAAGAAACTTAACTCTCTTGCTCAAATACCCTTTCCCTTCTGCCAACTCATCCAAACTTCTATTAAGCTACTATTACGGCTGGGTTCAAGTTTCGCATGCTCCACAAGCCTCCTCCTCTGGGCTTGCCCCTCTTGGTGAGTGTATACAAATCCTGAAACCCACAGCTTAGAGTGTTGGAAGATGGGTAGAATGAGAAGCCTGGAAAATTACCAATGAGCTTAGTAGGCTTATCTGTTGAGGAGATGGAAAGGCAGAACAGTCTGCTGGGAAAATAGAATAGGTTGATCAGGCCCCCTCACCTTAGGTCTGGTTGGGGGTGGTGCAGCACATTCTTTGTAAGCAAGTTATGTGTGTGGGGGGGAGTTAGTGCGCATGCACAGCCCTGCCACCTAACTGGTGTTTACTGCCTCAGGCATCTGCCCTGTGTGCAGCTATGCTCTCAAACCTATGGCTCCAAGGACCATTTTTGCCAGTTACCTAGCTCATAGACCTGCATGTGAAGGGTTTGTGACCCAATCTGCACAACAGGTTTGAGGTTTCTGTGAGCTCCAGACCCAGTCCTAGCTCAAAAATTGGCGCAGTCCTTGCAGGATTACAAGCAGGTAAAAGAGCTCGAGAATTGGCATAGTCATAGCAGGATTCTGAGCAGGTACAGGAACCAAAAGCCCTTGGAAGAAGGAGGAAATGTGGCTACTTTTGAATATGCTCTGCCCTATGGCCACCTTCCTGTTGACCAGCATCTGGTTGCTACTCACTGTATTGCAAGGCAGCATAGACCAGACACTATGGCAGAAAACCCCTTGAGAAGGGGAGGAAATGTGGCTATCCTTGAGCATGTGGTGACCGGTGGTCACTTTTCTGCTGACCAGAGCCTGGCTACAGTTCACTACGCTGCAAACTGATCAAGATTTGCAGCAGAAAGCAGAATTGTTGGAAGTGTGGATGATTGTCCTGGAGGGTGACGTACAGTGACTGGCCACTCCTGCCTTTCACACCAGGGAAGATGACCAACCCAGTGGAGGGTTGGGGGAGACTGTGCGTCTCCAGGCACAACTTATTGTGCATGAGAAATTGAAACATGAGCAGCCTATGGAACCAGATGGACAACCGGTGAGTGATCCACATGTGACCCAGTTCACCACCTATGTCCTGTATACCCAGGTCAAACTGGTTGACCTGGGGAGAGAATTCAGGCAGAAACAGGGGGAGCCTCTGGCTGCTTGGCTATTGCAGTTACGAGACCTAGGGGTGGATAGTGTAATGTGCTCTGGTGAGGAGATGGAGAAATTGGCCTCCATTACCATGCACCCATCCCTGAGGCAGTGGCTGCAGAATAGTCACAGATATGCACAAGGGCAAGGTAATCACTCCTTGATGGACTGGGTGAATGCAGCTGCCTGAACCGTGTGGACAAATGCTGGAGAACTGCCCAAGATTGTTAGTAAATGGCAAACGTATGCTGAGTTGGTCCAAATCATTCAGGAGCTGGGGATGCAGCAGTCCATGTTTAATGTGAACACTTGTGGCCCATACAATGAAAATTTTACAGGCAGCATGAGAGACACAGTGCTGCAGAATATCCCATCAACATCCTTTGGGTCACTGATGGCCATACTGGCCTCATACATTGGTCATCCTATACATGAAATAACTACCATGCTAGCCAGCTTGGAGAAGTAGAGGAGAGGAGACAAGGAAAAGGGGTCTGAAAGGTGGCTAAGACCAAACCCCCAAGAAATGCTTGGGATTTTATCCCAAAGGGACCAAGCAAGACTAGCTGTAAGCAGATGTGGCTTGACTTGCTTGCAGCTGGGGTTGATAAAAAGAAAGTTGACCAGCAGCCAAATGTAGTCCAGTTTGCCTTGTGGCAGCAATTGCGCCCTGAACAGTGTTTCACCAAATGTCCCTAAACAGGTAACAAGGTACGCTCAGTAGACTTAAAAGACTTTTTGGTTGCTCCCGAGGAAGCAGATGAACTGTTCCATTCTGATTAGGGAGCAGGCCAACGTGCTTGTCTCTTGCGGGCAGGAGAGGAGGAGGCCTCCTGTTGAATTGGCAACATATTGGTCCAGAACAAATGTGCAGCGTGTTTTGGTGCTGGTGGATACAGGATGTGTTATTAACCTCTGACTCTCTTGCAGATTTAACCCAGGCAGCTCCAATGCTGCTAAGTCATTTGGAACAATGTAGATGAGCTGTGAACACAGCCAAATTGCAAGGACCTGGGCTGTCAGTCAAATTCCTAGGAATGGTCTGGTAGGGTAAGACGGGGGTCATCCCAGAAGCTATTCAGATAATCTATTGGTACCAATAATCCTTCTGTCTTTTCGCCCATAGTGTTCTGGCCGCAGGCACTGCACCAGAGTCACATGATTGGTGTGTCGGCCTACCGATGTGCGTTGAACTTCCCATCAGTATGACTGCAGGATTCCCCATGGAGAATCACACCAATGATGACTACCAACTGGACATATGCAGCCAATAGTTAAAAGGACAGAGCTACAAGCCTTAAGGCATATCGACTGGACAATAGGTTATGTAAATGTAAGGGTCATATATCCTCTCTAAGGGAGCATCGCAGAAGATTGTATGGCCAGGGACCCTGAAAGGGTGGATTGTTGAGAAAATAGAATAGTTAGATCAGGCCCCCTCACCTTAGGTCTGGTTGAGGGTGGTGCAGTGCATTCTTTGTAAGCAAGTTATGTGTGGGTGGAGTTAGTGCACAAGCACGGTACTGCCACCTGGCTGGCGTTTACTGCCTTGGATATCTGCCCCACATGCAGCCATGCTCTCAAACCTATGGCCCCAGGGACCATTTTGCCAGTTACCTAGCTCATAGACCTGTGTGTGAAGGGTTTGTGACCCAATCTGGACATCGGGCTTAAGGGGTCTGTGAGATCCAGACCCAGCCCTAGCTTGACATGGTCACTGGGCTGAA
>NW_007729970.1:160901-163871 GCF_000696425.1 Galeopterus variegatus | reverse complement strand
GCGATCCGTTGCCGGACACGGAAAAAAGACAAAAAAGACAAAAAAAAATAAAAAAAATAAATAAAAAATAGAGATATACTCATTTCTGGTTTACCAAGTGCAGTACGGTGAACAGTGTTCCCCCCAAATTCATGTCCACTCAGAACCTCAGAATGTCACCTTATTTGGAAATAGGATCTTTGCAGATGTAATTAGTTGAGGATCTCAAGATGAAACTATCCTGGATTTAGGGTGGGCTCTAAATGCAATGACTGGTGTCCATATAAAAGAGGAGAGGACACAGAGACCCGGGGAAGAAGGCCATGTAAAGAGAAAGGCAGAGACTGGAGTTATGCTGCCAGAAGCCGAGGAACACAGGAGCCACCATAAGTTAGAAGAGGCAAGGAAGGATTCTCTCCGAGAGTCTTTGGAGGAAGCGTGGTTCTGCTGACATCTTGATTTCAGACTTCTGGCCTCAGTATTGTGAGAAAATAAATTCCTGTTGTTCTTAGACACCAAGTTCTTGCTAATTTATTCTGGCATCCATAAGAAACTAATACACTAATGAAACTAAAGTATGGGGAAGTGGAAGGAAAGTTGAAAGGGGGGAGTTCATGTCAAAGCCCATTAACATTGAGATAAAAAAGAGCAGCACTATTTTTATCTTTAATCCTAATTAATTAGATGTTGACCAGGCTTTGTATGTTACCTGATGGCCATTTTTAGGAAAGGCAAAAATTTGCTGAGCTTTTACACTTTTCTAAGACGGGGAAGGGACTGAGAAAAAGGGGGCACGATGATTTTACTACAAAAATTCTACAGTCTGTTCTGGCATCATGACAATTTGGCCATCTGCTTCATGGAGGTAGTCCAGCGCCATCAAAGAGACAGTATAATTTCTGTCACTTCTTAGAAAACCATCCTTGTAACACAGCAGTCATTTAGCAGGCTCATTGTGTGGCCATGTAACTTTTCATGCTTAGGGTCACCATCCATCCCAGTTTTCCCCAGACAGCCTCAATTTATGCTTGTTGTCCTAGCCTTTAATTATAGCCTTCTCCATTTCCCTTTGAAAGGTGNTTCATGGGATTGGAATAGAAGTTTTACTAAGGGAAGTCAGACATTTCTGGAGAATAAACACACTGATCCCATCAAATTTCATAGTCAGTTGTAAATTCCAGCTGCCTCTGTTACAGAGTTACAGGACAAGCTCAAAGTTTTTTTCTAAAGACCAAGTCAAGTAAAACCATCACTGTCAAGCTCCTAAACGGATAAAGGAAGTGTGGTAGATGACTGTGTTTCAGTGACTGGCTTGACAAATCTGCCATGTGGCTTGTGAAGGGNGTCACTTCTTAGAAAACCATCCTTGTAACACAGCAGTCATTTAGCAGGCTCATTGTGTGGCAGTGTAACTTTTCATGCTTAGGGTCACCATCCATCCCAGTTTTCCTCAGACAGCCCCAATTTATGCTTGTTGTCCTAGCCTTTAATTATAGCCTTCTCCATTTCCCTTTGAAAGGTGTCCCTGTTTGGGTGATAAATTATATAACCACCTAAGCTGTGACACCATCCTTATTTTTTTTAAGAAAAAAAAAAGTTCTAAAACTTTTCAAATTGATTTACTTTCATTTTCTTGCTGACCCACAAGATTACTTACTTACCATATCTTAGAAATAGAGATTAATATTTCTAAAGAGAGTTTTGCTCGGGAGTAAGAAAAGGGAAGTTTGTGATGTATTTGTTTCCTAAAGACTGGTTGGCTCCCTCTACGGCACCCCCTTCCACCCCTTCCACCCCTAGTTTCTTCACTACCTGCTTTTTGCTTTGACCATCACAGCAGTGCCTCCATCCAGTGAAAGGAATTTGGCTACTTCAGCAGTGTGACAACCACACACATCCATGCCTGCCTGCAAAGCAGGTGTAAGCTGGCATTGTGCCCATGCCTGGCCAGACAGCTTCATAAATCCTGCCCTTACTGCAGCCTGAATTACTTTTCATGACACAAAGCCAAGCTGTGTTATTCACCTAATGCCCCGATTTACAGTTCCCAAGACAAAAGAACACACAGATAGAGTTTCAGGGCTCTGTTTGCCTTCACGTTTATCTAGAGGTCAGTTTCAGGTCAAGCTCGAGAAACCTGACAAATGGTGGTGAATAAACCTAAAAATAAATTGAGTGCAAGTGGGAAGCTTAAGCATTCCTTGTTCTTGTGCCAAAAGAAAACTCAACCCAATTTACATGCTTTTAATATCTGAAACAAGCAGCTGTTCTCTTATTTGTGGCATACTGGGAAATTATTATACTCCCTTCAGCTCACGTGCATATGTACGCGTGTGCTTTTACATAAGGTCTACACATGCGCGCACACACACACACACACACACACACACACACGTCTACAGTCTCCATTTCCGTATTTGTTCTTGTGCCTTCAAGGATCCAGGTTAACAGGAGACTCGACTAGCCTCATTATGAGAAAAGCTCTTATCTGGAAGAGTGCTGTGGTGGCCCAGGTGTGCCAGGCCAAGGAGTACTAGGACTTCAGGTAAGAAATCTCATCACTATGCGAGCAAGAAAATCAGGCCCCAAGCAGAAACTTGAAGAGAGAGAACTGTTCACGTGTCATATCCATGAGAGTGAGGCCACACCATTAGCTCAAAGAATATTTTATGCAGTAGGCTTAGAGCTGCAGAACAAGAAGGTACTGGAGACAACTCAATCTTCCATGAAGGCCTAGTTTGCAAATTAGTTTCTTTTGTTTGTTTTTGTTTTTTAGTGTGTTTACATCTCCAGGCCACTATTTTTACTCACCTGTAACTCCCTGGAGTCTCCCTGCATCTCCCTCCTCACCAACCCCACTCCCAGGTAATAAGATAATGAGAAATATGATGATATAATTAACAATATGGTATTAATTAATGTTTTTAATTAATTAGTCTCTGGGCAGAGCTAATGATTTTATAAAAGTAAATAAGTGGAGGGCCTGACAAT
>NW_007729970.1:156738-159963 GCF_000696425.1 Galeopterus variegatus | reverse complement strand
GTGGTAGATGGCTGTGTTTCAGTGACTGGCTTGACAAATCTGCCATGTGGCTTGTGAAGGGTGGCACTTGGACAATTGAAATAAAGAGTTTGTTGAGTGAATGACTTAGAAAACAGACGACTATGGCACCATTAGTAGCCACATTTGTTGTGGCCACATCCTCTCGCCTCTCTCATCCCACACATGCTGACAGGCCCTTCTGCAAGCTTTGTGGCTTTTCTCCTAACAACTTCCACTGATCCACAAACAGTGCTGGCCAGAAGTGTCGGGATTTCATTCCCCCTGGAAGCAGCCCTCGGCCAATGGCACGTGGGAGTTAGCGGATAAATATTCCAGTGGGGGTCATTCTAGGATGCGTTTTACACTGGCTCCCAACAGTCCCCAGCAGGTTGCATCCCCCTTGTCCTTGATGGTAACTTGCTTAGTGGTATATCTGTTAGTGGCTTCTTTACCACTTCCTTTTCTCCTTTTCCCATCACCACAGGTGTTACATGGATCCCCTCATGAATGAAGTACCTGTATTCAGACCTCTGTTTGGGATTGGCTTCTGGAAAACTCTGACCTAAGAAAGCTCACCATAAGGATATTTGTGAAAAGGCAGGTGAGACCATGAGGATTATGTGACTTGTTTATGAAGAGTGATCCATCCCCACAAGGGATTTGGAAATGGCATAGAAGATGCTGTCCTGGAGTGCCCAAGTGGATGAATGGGGGTTACAGAATGTGAACTTCCACATGCAAATGTACTAGTAAAAAGTGTATTGTGTGTGCACATGTGCAAGGCGGGGGGTGGGAGTGTGGGTTTTGGGGAGTGACTGGGAGGTAAGGATTTCTTGTCTTCCATTATTGGGATTGTGACTGGGAAGACAAAGCATTGCTTTGAGATTTGTCTGTGTGTTTGAAAAGGTGGGTGAATGTTATTAATGTATTCCAGGAAGCACTGAGCACCAACTTGAAGCTTTTATCCTCTTTTCTTTGCTCTAATTTCTAAAGCAAAAATGCCTTCCCTCCAAATACTCTATTAAAAGAACATATGAAATTAATGAAACATATCATTACTTTTACAATGGCCAAATTGTACATTTGTCACAGTACAGGGACGGAAACTCATTAAGCCATTGTGCTTCTACTTCAAATTTTATAGTATATTAAAAGAAAAAGAACTTTCCAAACAAACCAAACCTTCTTTTTTCTTATTGTCTTTCTGAAACTTCTTTTATAGTTCAAGCTGCAAATCATCGGACCTATCTCTCTGTGTCTATAGTATCGGCAGAACAGAAATTAAGAATAGCCGTGACTGAAAATGAGAATCTCAGTTTGGGGTTGTGAATTTCATGGTTTATTTGAGATCTAGGATAGCGTTGACAAGTCCTTGTATCCTTTGAAAGTAGATGAGTATAGCAGCATTCTTATTTATCAGCCCGTCATACTCCTTTCCTCATATCTTTCAGGGTAACTGAATTATTTATCCCATTGGGTTTGGGCATTTTAGCAAATGTCAGCACTGTTGCAGTGTGAAGCCAAGCTGATCATTCAGTTACCCTCTACATTATATTAAACAATGCCACATCTTCTGAGTGGATGCTATGAATACAGGAAAGAATGACATGGGAAATCAAGTATGAATCAAGGTAGAATCGGGTCAGCTCTCCTTCCAGACTCTGACCCTGCACTTAAGTACAACTGAACTCTTTGAAAGAATATGAAAATTCTTTCATGCCTATCCAAACAAATGCTGCCTAGTTGCTCTTTATTATCAAAGTAAGTTTGCATTTAAAACATTATTGCACAGGGACAATTTGACATGAATTATTTTTAATTAATTAATTCATTTATTATTTATTTGTTGGCACCTGTATGGGGATCCAAATCCTTGACCTTGGTGTTATGATACCACACACTAACCAATTGAGCTAACTGGCCAGACTGAATTATTTTTAAACATTTGAGAACATTTTCTCCTTGAAAAAAAACTAAAGCAAACAAAATTTCTCATGGGATAATTGACAGAAAAGCATCTTTCTTACCTTGATCATGCAATTTTTTTCCTTCCGTCTTATTCTGGGAAGTCATCTAGGAAATGACCTGTTGAGGGAGAAATACATTTCCTTTAGTCCTTCCTCCTGGAGTCCTTTCTCCTTTAGTCCTGGAGAGAGAGATTGATTTATATTTATACTTATATCTCTCCAATTATATGTTAACATAATAATATATTACAACTATTAACATAATATTTATATATAATTGGAGAAATGAAGAGAGGGAGAGATTTATTTTAAGGAATTGGCTCACACGATTGTGGAGGCTGGCAAGTCTGAGATCTGTCGGACAGGCTGGAAACTCAAGCAGGATTTCTGTACTACAGTCTTGAGGCAAAATTCCTTCTTCTCTGGGAAACCACAGTGTTCGTTTTTAAAGCCCTTAGCCAATTGGTTGAGGATTACCCACATTATAGAGGATAATCTGTTTTACTTAAAGTTAACTGATTATAAAAATCACATCTGTAGATACCTTCACAGCAATATCTACACTAGTGTTCAAGCAACTGGGCACCATAACCTAGCCAAGTTAACACATATAATTTACCATCACACCTCTCAATAGAAAACCATTACCTTCATGCCTCATGTTGTATTGCAAAAAATATGGTGTTTTCACTGAGAGAGACTTGGATTCAAAATCCAGGTTTGCCACCTCCTAAAAGTTTTGGGGAAAATATAGAACTTTCTGAATCTGTTTCCTTATTTTTAAAATTGTATATATCAATTAACGTTCTGTCTTTTGAAAGATGTATTGGCTCAAGTGACTAAAAATTTCAGTGTTGGACTGAATTCAGGGTTCAGTTTGACTCAGGACCCAAATAACATTGGGGAGACTTGGATAGGATCTCATTTCTCTCTCTCGTATCTCAGCTTCCCTTGCTCTATGTTGTTTCTGTTCTCATACAAGTTCTCTCCCTGTGATGGCAAGCCTCTTTTAGCAACTTCAATCTACAAACTTTCAGATTAAAGACCACTTGTCAGCTCTCCGAAGACATGCCCATTCCCAACCACTTTCTGTGTCCTGGGGCATGAAATATTTTAGCATGGCCGAGCTTGGTCATATGCTCAATTTCTTGAAGCTGGAGACAGCCTCATCCATCCATAAGGGCAGAGAATAAGAACGGAGGAATCCCCAATCAAAAACGGGGGCCCAGGGCCGGCCCGGTGGCGCACTGCGCTAGTG
>NW_007729970.1:154112-155501 GCF_000696425.1 Galeopterus variegatus | reverse complement strand
TTGTGTTAGGAGCATTCAACATCATCTTGACTAGCTATTCAAAGATACACAGTACTTTGTTCTTAACTGTGGTCTCCCTGTGCTATTGTAGTGCTCCAGATCCCATTGTTCCTATTTCTCTATTATCTTGTATTTGCTGACCACCTTCTCCCTATTCTCCATTCCCCTTCCCTGCACCAGTCTCTAGTAACCACTGTTCTACTCTCTACTTCTATGAGATCAACTTTTTCAGCTTCCACATATGAGTGAGAACATGTGGTATTTCTTTNATATACCACATTTTCCTTATCTAATCATCTGTGGAAGGACATTTAGATTGGTCCCAACTCTTGGCTATAGGACATAAGTATCTTAGAAAAAAATATTTCAGGTGCATTTTTTAAAATGATGAGCTATTGGGAGATTTGTCTTAGGTCGTCTTACCTAAAGATGGCCAAGATCATCTTGCTGTATCATTTTTGTGTAATCAATTGTCCTAAAGAAAATAAATAGAGTTGATTGAAAGTGAAATTTTGGAAAATTAAAGCAACAGTAGAGGATAATTTTTAGTTAAAATTGAAATGAAGGGAGTTCCAAGCAGGAAAAAATTGAACCATAATGGGAATTCTAAAATTTGCAGTAATAAGCTTATCTTGCACAAGATAATTAAAATCAAAAAAATGGCTCTTGGGGTGAACTTAAGCACAAAACACCCACTCCTCTTGGCTCTTTATTTCATTCTTTTAATTCTGTGCCTAAAGTTTTCTTCTTTCTTTCTTCTCCTTTTCTTAACTTCTTTTTCAGCTTTTTTATTTATCTTCCATTTCCAGTGACACTCTTAGGTTTGTCAATGCACCTGTGCATATTATTTATTTTCAGTTTGCCTCAGGGCAAAATGAAGTGTGTGTGTCTGTGTGTGTGTGTGTGTGTGTGTGTGTGTGTGTGTGTTGGTGATGGGATGATATTGGAAATGCTGGGATTAGATATTCTGCAGATAGAAATTATTCTATTTGCAGCATTATTTTGAGCACACTGGAGTGGGAAGAGATTGTTGGAAAGAATATTTCTAAAAATCCACTGTGGCAGTCCAAGCATCCAGCAAAACTTTGGACTCTGACTTTAATAGAGACCAAGAGAGTTATGTGTTAATGTTAATATAAAACAAAAAAGTGTCATATTTTTGAAACGGCATCTAGCGGGAAAGAATGAGAAAATCACTTTTAGGAGAGTCAAAGAAGGTGAGATAGCAAAAGACAGTTAATTCCTAGGAAGGGTTTTATGATACCCAGAGAAATTCTTTGCCCAAGTTTTTATGAATACTTTTCCAAATCATTCTATTTTGTGTTTTCCCCCAATTTTTGAGAGTTGAGGGTGTTTGCATAGTCAAATGTTTTTCTCTGCTGTGCCAAC
>NW_007729970.1:151550-153506 GCF_000696425.1 Galeopterus variegatus | reverse complement strand
GAGAAAATCACTTTTAGGAGAGTCAAAGAAGGTGAGATAGCAAAAGACAGTTAATTCCTAGAAAGGGTTTTATGATACCCAGAGAAATTCTTTGCCCAAGTTTTTATGAATACTTTTCCAAATCATTCTATTTTGTGTTTTTCCCCAATTTTTGAGAGTTGAGGGTGTTTGCATAGTCAAATGTTTTTCTCTGCTGTGCCAACAGCCTGGTTAGACACTTGAGGGTCGCTCCTGGTTCCTGGGCCTCTGGCATCTGCCTTCAGTGGGTAGGGGAAGCAAGTGTACTGAAACACTGACTTGGAAAAACACTAGAGTTTCATGAACGCATATTTAGAGGTAGATCACATTTCAGTCCTCCCTACCTTGGCAGATTTCCACGTACATGGAAGTAAATGAAAATGGAGTACAAATCAAATGAAGGGAAAAGGAAGAAAAACTATTAAGCAAAGAACTGTGTAGGTACTGTAAGTGCAGTATTTACTTTCTCGTCTACATTTTGAATCATAAACAAATAATGATCACTTTAAATAACAATTTCTCATTAAAATGTTAGTCTGCTAGTGAGCACTTCTAATGCTTGATATTCTTCTAAATATCTCAGCAAGATTTTGCCCATCAATACTGTTACAAGGCACCTCTATGAACATAAGCCAACTTGGCCATGGCACCTTTACTTGGAGACAGCAGAGAGGTTAGTGTGCTGATGATAATCGAATTTTACTTATGATCATAACTGCCATCTAGACAGAAAGACAGAGAATGTTATATTTATATCAACAATGATAACATTTATGGCGTGCTTACCAAAGGCTGTTTTTCATAAATTATTCCAGTCAATATATGTCAACCCTGTGAAGTAAGTGTAATTATCCTCGCTTTTCTGGGTGAAGAAACTAAGGATCTGGTAGATGAAAGTGACCTGGCTACTAACAGAATTCCATCTCAATACTTTCTGACTTCAAAGCTCATGTTTCTAACTACTTATGCTATACTTAAGAGTAGGCCTTGGCTAATATTTTGATTTTAAAACAAGTCGACATAGTTATGCCCTGTTTGGGGGATGAGATATTTAAGCAGCCACCTTAAAGTCATCACACTCTTCTCAAGCTGTGGAGTGGGCAATAGAAGTGCCTCTTCCAATTTACCCTAATGCATCGCTAGCCTGGTTTTTTAGTGTTTTCACTGCAGTTTCCCCCAACTGTGCTATATTGACAATTCTCCTTTTCTGTAATGGAATCTTGGTCAGATTTCTTAACTTCCCAGCCACTTTTTGGTTTAAAATATTCTCAGTTGCTTTTAAAACCTCAGCCTTGTTCATTTTATAAAGTCAGTCTCAAAGTCAGTTCCAAGTTTAACTTCTGCTCCTAACTCTTCTCCACTCACCTCATGCACACTCACTCCCTGCCGGGACCAGCCTTGCTTGTGGATTTAATGGCTTGAATAGGATGAGGGAGAGGCATGATCTGCTCCTCACTTTCTCTAGTAGACCCTCCCTTTGGACTCTACCTTTCTGGGCCCCCTTTGTGCCCAACATCAGTGAAGAGGGGGAGACTATTTAAACTGGAGTAAAGTTTCACATAGACTATTAAAAAGATATGAGCATTAAATAAGTTGATTTTGACAGGGAAAATGGGGAAAGGGTTAATCTAGTGCTATCTAAAAAAACAGCTATAATATTTAGAAATTTGAAAATTTATAAATTTGTGACTACAAAGTAAACGGCCAGTAAAATTCCTAAGTAATTTTTTTTTAATTCACAGAAAATCAGATGTATAGACAATATATCTGATATAACAAATATAAACAGAAAACAAAAATGACAATAGCATTAAAAACTAAAGAAACAGAGGACAATGACTCAAACTGTTGGAGAGGCTTGGCTAGAAGTTAAAGAAGTCTTTTTTTTTTTTTTCGTGTCCGGCAACGGATCGCAACCCTCAGTGTCGCGCCCGTACC
>NW_007729970.1:116364-150888 GCF_000696425.1 Galeopterus variegatus | reverse complement strand
CGGGAGCGCCACCGCGCTCCCAAGTGGCGCACTCTCCAGTGTGCCACCGGGCCGGCCCTAAAGAAGTCTGTTAATGTCTACAAATGTTCAAAACCCTTTGTCCAGGGATATTCTTGTCTAATGAGTCTAATTTTAATTCCAAGAATAATAATATAATACGGTTGAAGAAAATAAACTTGTAACCTAAGAACACAAAGATATTATTTTCAAACAATGAACAGCAGTGGGCCAGAATCTTCAAAATTTCAGTTGAAAGTGTATATAGTGCATTATCCTTTGAACAAAAAAAAAAAGAAGAAGAAAAGTGCTTATTTTTGGCAGGCAACTATCTTAATCACTAGGGAGTAATTTTAATAATTTTTTTATCTTAATTTTTTTTGATAGAAAAGCATTTTATGTCTAACATAGAAAAACTTGAAATATAATAAAGTACAACTGTCTCTTAAAAATAAATCTTTCTCAAAGCTCAGCCTTCTGCCTCTTTTTCCAAATAATATATTGTAATTTGCATGTTCTTAAATATTCAATAGAATTCAATTGAATTACATGTCTCTCACTGTTTGGGGAAATCTCACAGTTTTCACTTTACTGAAACAAAAACAAAAACTAAAAACCACTAATATTTTTGTACTCTGATTATTTCTAAAAGTTGAATTACTCAAAGGATAAGAAAATTTAAGTGTCTTTAAGACTCTTACTTTAGTTTACCTACATACTTGCAAAAATTGTAATTCTGTGCCTGATTTAGAAAGGTTTGCTATTTTCCAAGACTTTTCAGAGTAATTTGGAAAATCTAAATAACTGAACTATACAAGTAACTCTGATCCCTGCTATGCTCAGTCCTCTGTCATCTTTATTTCTCTTCACACTGAGATGGGTTTATTAGGATCTTTTGGAGAGTCTGTCCATCAGCAAGCATTCCTTCCTACAGAAGGGGGTGTTGGTTGGTTAACTTTAACCTGGACACCCAATATATAGCACTATCTATATCTCAATATTTTTGCTTGGAGGCAGTAGTATCCCATGAATTTGGGGGTTAATGAAAGCCTTGATTCCCCCCTCCTTCTTAATATTCTGTTGACCATTAAAATGGAAATCTTGAAAGATGTACTCCATCTCACTAACTGCCTTTAAGTTACTCTGAATTAGGTATTCAGAAACAGGAAATTCAGCTATGAGCTAAAAAGTTATATCTTTAAAAGGCATGTTCAGAAACATAGCTCTATAACTAGATTGTGGGATATGGACAATTTAAGAATACCCATATTCTTTTGTCACAAAAATCCTGACTTAGAAACTTAAAAAAACTGTGCATAGTTCCCCAGAATGTGTTTTGGACCTTAGTTTGTCCTAAAATCTAAATTCAGAAATGACTTTGTAGACAACAAAATTTCATTTGACTCTTATCTTTTGACACATAAAGTTTTGGCAAGAAGACAGGTCATTCTCAGATGAGATCAGGTGGCCTCAAAAACCTAAAGGTCCAAGCTACAAAATTCTCTCCTAAGATCTACCAAAATACCAACAAGCTTATCTTCCCTAGATTGGTAATTGTTCATTGGTAATGGATTAAGGAATAATTAGAATGAGTGGTATGAAATTTGAGACAACTATTCATACACACACACACACACACACACACACACACTATATGGGATATAGGACAAATGGATCACATGAGGCACAAGTACCCAGCCTGTTTGACTGCATTCAACACCATCATGTAAAGCATTTATCTCTGCACTTCACAAGTCTCCTGGCCACTTGTGTGTTGTCTCATATTGAGGCTTCTTGCAGCCAGTTTAGTTTTGTGCACTGCTCTCAGCCTCTGCCTATTATTTAGCTTCGGTCCCATTTGTCAAGCCCACTTACACATTCCTCCAGCCTCCCCTCTTGTCTCCTATTCTTTGGAAAGCAATACTTTTTCCCACTTCAAGTCCCTGTGTATATTTCCTTTTTATTATTCTTGTATAAATCTGAATACCTAGCAAAGACTTCCTATACTTTTCTGTTGAGTGGAGTAAACTCTCAGTAAGATGAAGAGTGTTTGACCTCTTCTAGGTGAAACCCGACTTGGGGGAAGAAAAGCCTTCTATGAATTTTCTGTCCTGTATTTCTAACTGCACAAGCAAATGTTTAATTTCCCAGACTAGCTAAAATTGAGATGTGAATTTATGTTGACATAGCAAGTTATAAAAAGCAAGATCTCTGCTAAAATTAAAAGAACATTACAACCTGACCTGCTTATATTAAGAGTTTTAGTTTGACTGGATGTAGTGTCATGTAGCTCTGAGAGCATATTTTCATAGAACACTTTGCATTTTTTATGTCCATGATGGGGGATCTCTTTCAAGAAAGCTGGCTCATAAGATTACTTCAATGCCTTTGAAATTCAAGATGTGGCGTGAGCTTTGCCAAATAGAGCAACATCTAGTTCAATGATCAAATACTGTGTATTTGGGAAGCAGAACTGAAAGTCTGCTAATTGTTTGCTTACGTTCATGACAGCCAGATTACAGTATCATCAGAAACTTTTTGGGTATGATTTGTTGCTTTCATTTTTTTTTCAAATAATTAATTCTCTACATACTTACTTGTAAGGTTTATTCCACCAAAAATGTGTTGATAAAAGTCTTCACAGCACATGTGAATTTCAGGACAAACTCCGTTAGTGATGTTCTGATCTCCTGTGGAAAGTACATTAGGCCAGTCAAAGAAGTTTTATAACTTTTCCAGATCTTTAAAGAAAAAAAGCACAAGCCTAGAAAGAGACAAATGATGATCAATTGGGTCAATTAAGCTTATAGGCTGAAAAAGTCCCTGTTCCCTATTAAACTGAATCTCAAGTGTATTTTATGTGGAATGCTTTAAAAAATGCATTTGTTTGCTTTGGATAATAAGTTACTAGACAGCCTACTGAGCATAAATTTTGTATTCAGAGATCTCTAATTCATCCAGCAAACTTTCATCTGGCATACCTAGATTCACCCAAAATGATAATCCTCAGGCAATCCTTTGTCCTTATTCAGTACACAGTGCTTATTTATACATTTTCATCAGTTTAGAAGTCCTGGAGGATATCCATCGGCAAGTTGGAAATATGTGTCTAAATGAACATATTAGGACTCAGTGTATAATTTTAAAAAGAATAAATACACACAAAAATTGATTACTTTTTAAGTAAATACTTGTATGTACAAGAATGGTTATCACATACTCATTTATACAAATGTAAAAACTAGAAAACAATCTAACTACCCAATAAGTGCTTGACCAAATAAATCATGGTATATTCATAGGGTAACATACTCTATGTATTTCCATTGCTATGTAACAATATTACCACACACTTAGTGGCTTAAAACAACACACATTTATTATCTCACAGTTTCTGTGGGTCAGGAGTCCAGGCAAAGCTTAGCTGGTCCCTTGCTAATATCACAAAGCTGCAATCAAAATGTTGACAGGGGCTGCAATGTCATCTGAGGCTTCACTGGGGAAGGATCTGCTTCGTGCCTCACCCAGATTGTTGACAGAGTTGCAGCTGTAGGATGACTGAGAGCTTCAGTTTCTCGCTGGCGTCAACTGGAGTTCCATCCTCAGCCACTTCTGGCTACCTGCACTTCCTTGCCATGTGGGGATACTCAATGTGACCACATACTTCCTAAAAGCCAGCAATAGAGAGACTCCTGAGAGATGAGTACTATCATCTTGTGTAACATAATAACATTCACGTACAAGTAATCCTGTACATCCTGTCAACTTTGCCATATTCTATTGGTTAAAAGCCAGTCACAGGTGCCACATACACTCAAAGGGCACGCAAGAGTGTGAGCACCAGGGTGTGGAGGTAATAGGGACCAACCTTAAAGTCTGTTTACCAACTCTGCAACATCAAAACTCTGCTTTTGAAAAAATTGGTTTACATGTGGGAAATTGCTCAAAATAATGACAGTGGGTTTAAAAAAACATAAAAATGCAGTATGAACTTTTATATTAAACATATACACAAGTTTTATTAACTATACATACAAACATACACAGAAAAAGAAAATACATATACATATACACACATACATAGCAAAAGCTCTTAACAGTAGATATTATTGATTACTGGTTTATAGGGACTATACTTTGTATGTTCTAATGTATTCCAACTTTTCTATAGTCAACATATATTTCTGTTATAATCAGAAAGAAACGTATTTTCAAACTCATACTTTTCAGTATTTAAAATTAAATTATTTATAAATTTACATTATCAAAATAAGCCAATACTTTTGTGTGTTTTCAGTAGAATGCTTGGTTGATTGCTGGAACGTGGCTCTTCCATGAGCAGGAGCTTGTTCATCATCAAATATGAAAGCCTTTATACATGGGTTTTTTTTCTGTTTACTTGTTTACTTTAAGAATTTAAAAAGTTAAAGAGTTGTTTAAAAGAAATCACCTTTAATACATGATTATTTGTGGCTATTGTTATCCCTTATTCCTAAGGTGCCTCCCTCCTTAGACCAGCTCTGCTGTCCGACAAGGACAGGATCACCAGTTCCTTAGGTCTCTTAGTGCAGGACATTACGTTCTGCTTCGGACAGGATGAAATCAGGGATGCCAGGACCCAAAACCACCTTTAGCTCTTCTCAGAAAAAAATCAGTACTTTTTTGATGAGCTAATAACCCCAACAAAAACAGAAAGTACCTAAACGAGCATATTCTCCAGCAACAAGAGTATTTCAACACCAAGTTTGTCTGTCGATGGACTTTTACTGAGTGCTAATACTTGGAATTAGCAAGCTGGTACACCTGAGCCATTACTGGAGATACAATACTAATCGCCATTTAAATGTTAATTAATATTATTTAGTAAAAGCTTCCAATGCTCTCACCGACACTTTTTTTTCCTGTCCCTCAAGATGTGAAGACAAAATAACATTCTGTCATCTTAGGAAATCCTCATAAAAATCTTCAAAGGCAAATTGAATCTTCCCAACCTTCAAGTTAAATCTTATGGTCTTTAAATCCCAAAATTATTGTTCAATCCCCTGAAGCATTAGATTATTCTTTCTGTGTAGATATTTGGAAAATATACTTTGTTTCCCAAATCAAGATTTTCTAGAGGAAGAATATTAAGAAAAAAATGAAAAAAATAGAGAGAAAGAGAGAAAGAGAAATTTGTCCAATTAAAAATAATTTTTAAAGTCAACTAAAGTCAGCTGAGACACCCGGGATTCCTGAGATGGGGACCAATGGCCCAGGCCAAGCCCCTGCCCACATCCAGGCAAGCAACAGAGCCAGCTGAGATAACCAGGGGTCTTGAGACTGGAGCCATGGGACAGCCACACCCCTACCTGCAGCCAGATCTTAGAATATACTTATTAGCGACATGTGTTTCTTTGGGGTGTGTGACTTATCTGCTCATGTCCTTCACCAAATTTCTGCTTAGATTTTTCTAATTCATTTTTAAGAGTTCCTTTTGCAATTAAAAAAAATTAACCAAAGTAACTTTTTTTTGGTTTTTGTTTTGTTTTGTTTTTCAGATCTCAGGTTATAAGCTGTTATTTCTCCCTGTAAGAGCTTCATTGGAGTGTCTAAGCACAGTTCCTAGAAGACACATTTGGTACTGCTGGGAACTGATGCTTGTATGTCAGCACCTCCTGCCAAGTTGGTTGTTCTTGGCAAGAAAAATCTTTTGGATATGAACTCAGATTAGAGCTGCTATCCAAAGTCCATGGCCTACAATTTGAAGAGAAATGATGCTTGTATGTCAGCACCTCCTGCCAAGTTGGTTGTTCTTGGCAAGAAAAATCTTTTGGATGTGAACTCAGATTAGAGCTGCTATCCAAAGTCCATGGCCTACAATTTGAAGAGAAATTGTAGAAGAATTAAAGCACCTCTCTAATGGATCCTGAAAGTTGGCTTCTTTTTAAATTGTAGTCTGTTAAAGGAATTGCCCTATTCAACTTGAGTTCCAACTTTCTCAATGCTGTAACAGCCCCAATGCAGGACATGAAATTTCAAATTTTTCCCATATTGGTGTTAAAAGGAAATTATCTGTTTGATTTCCACTAATATATCTGTATAATTATTATCTTATCATGTATGACTCATATTCAGATGATTATCCTTTTAGTTTGGTAAACTATAGTTTCATAATTTCATGAATTTGGGGGCTGAACAGTAACATTTCGGTAACACATTTGAAAATAAGGGGAACTGGTTTTCTAGTTTGCTAGCATGTGCTTGTTCTTGGCACATAGCAGGTGTGCAATAAACATTTGTTAAGTGAATTATAAAAAATGGATGAGTTAATTAAATTGCCATTCTCATAGGTCAAAATCTTATATGATTCAACCTAATACTCTGTAAGGATAGTATAGGAAGTAAATAATATATCAATTGGAAATTGTGTAGGCAACAGAAATGGAATTAACCGTGGCTTGAAGAATTAAGAGATTTATTTTTCATGTAAGAAGAAGCCTGGAATTTGGAAACCTGGGACTGTGGCATCTACTCTTGTGTGATTTTCATATTTATGGTGGCAAGGTTGCTATTCCTTCTTCATGTCTAACATCAACATTTCATGCAGGAAGGACAAGAAGGAAGTAGTGTCTACCCGTATCAGCAAATACAGAAATCTCTTTCAGAAATCTTTTGAGTAGATTCCCACCATGTCTCAGAAGCTATTACTGTATCATCTCATTCCACATTCTTCTGGTTCATAACAAACAGTCCTGACTGAAATGTATTTCAGAAATTGATAACTTAATAACGTAGGACACCAAGATTATGAAAAGCAGATGTCAGTGGCTATGGGAATTTAGTGATAACATTTCTTTTTTTTTTTTATTTGGTGATAACATTTCTAAAAATTGTTTTGCTCCATCGACAAATATGCCATTACTAGTGATTAATAGCAAAAAATCAATATGGAGAGATGATACAAGGGTTATGTAATATTTAATCACTCTATATAGCATGAAATATATGCTCTTTATGTTATTTTCAAATGAAATAAATTATTTTAAACTTTTAAAAATCAGGATGTCACCTTGATTCACAAGGAATGATTGCTTATTACACGTGTTCTTCCAAGCACCTGTTGAGTTTTCTGAATCTTAAATCTACTTCCTTATATATGAAATGTGAAAATAGTTGCTCCAACCCATTTTAAAATTTTAATTTGGGATGCTATAATTGGTGTAATATAATTATACAAAAATAGTATTTTATGAACTTAACACAGCCACAATTTCTTATCAAATATTTAAGAAGCAGAGAGTTGGTTTTAATTTTTAAATGGACCTAAGCTCTTGTTAGGAGCTTCCATACTTGTGAGAAATTGACTGGGAAAAAAAAAAGAGAAAGGAAAATAGAAAAGAAAGTAAATCTTAATAGAAAGAAGAAGAAAATTACTTTGAAACTATATCTGACTGAACAGACAAATATAGAAAGTAGGAAAAGGAAACTGGGTATTTGCTTTTAATTAAGCCTGAATCCTCTTCTTTGTTACCTGGTGTACATTTTAGATAAGTCACTCAGCTGAGCTATTTTATTGGTCTTGGGATCTATTTCACTGCTCACTGCAAATTCCAAGGTGGTTTTAATATGATTTATATATCTGTTACATTGGAGGTTAACAGCCTTCTAAATTAAATTACTATCGCCTCACACTGAACGAGAAAAGGCTACTTTCAGGTAAAATTGCATTTTATTTAAGTGGCATAACTCATTTACAGTTTTTTTCAAGTGGGTTTTTGTTTCTATGTTTCCAATGCTGTAGAAGCAAAGGTGATCAAAGAAGCATCTTCTCTGTGATTTCTCCTAAATATCTTTTGCCAGAAATATCTCTATTTTTAGGTGTTATCTAGGGTTTGCCTTAAGCTTGGAGTTTTCTTTACTTCTTTAACAATGGCTTACAAGGCTGAAAGAACTGATTTGATTTCTTTGAAGAATAATTTTCATAATGAAAAGGGTTTTCCCCCATCGAAAATTTGGGAAACTCACTCTGAACAGACTGGTGTGACTTTCCTAAACAGAAGTTTGGAAGGCTTTGGGCAATTCAATAGGCAAGGAATAAGGAAATAGATCTGAGGCTCCCTGTAGGGTTTTACTGTTTCTTCTAGAGGACACAACACCACTGATGCTGAGGTACTATCTGGCACCTAAGGGATTTTTGGCAAACACCATATGCCTGGCATATAACAGACACTTGATATATTTATTGAATGTATGTTCAATAAATGAATGTACAATGAGAAAACATGTAGTAAATGAATGTCTGCATTTATCTCTTGCCACTGTCTCCTTCTGGGAACCTAGTCTCTTTATTAGGAAAAAAAGGGACCTAGATGTCACTATAGAGGACATTCCTACTTAAATAAGGAGTCTCCGATGGATGTGTTGCTGTGTTAGTTTTTCCTTCTGTATGCACCCATGATAACCTGTGTTTGTCCTTGTCATGGATGTTTAACTTCTTTGCTGTACTAGAATATAAAGGGAAAAATAGTGTGGGAGGTGGTATAATATGTATAACTTGGATGGAATAGTGACCCGTCACTCATAAAAGTTGTAGTCATAAACTGAATTTATTTTTCTATTTTGAAAAGTGTATACATTTTTACACTTAGCTGAAGACATCATGAGTGTTTTTCATCATTTATGTAGCTTGTTTTGTATATCTTTCACAGGTATCACACTTTCAATGCTGCAATTTGTTTTTCATCTAATATATTGGGGTACCTAATTGAGATTTGGTGAGTGGATAGAGGCTGGAGGGAGGGTACGTGATTAAATTCATGGTGAATCCCCATTTCTAGCACTTCTTGAGAGTGTTCTTATCCTTTGAATACCCATAATCCTGTAACAAAACAAATGCCCATTAAATATTAGTTAAATTAGTTAATTAATATTTTTAATAATAGGGTGAAATTGATGGAAGAAAAATTTTTTAATTAAGGACAGGTTTTGCTTTAGACAGATTTTTCTAGGTACTTGTCTTTGTGGATGAAATCCATTTGGTAATTGCTCAGCTCTGTCCTTAATTTTATCTCTGAAGACAGAGTCAAAGTCTTCAGGAATATTATACTGATTATTAGTATTTGCTTAAGTATTTTTGCTAAGTATGAAGTAGATAATGATAGTGGAAATACATGGACACAATTTTGATTGGTAAATAGAAAAGTGATTCTGTTATTACTTCCAACTCTACTGAACTAAACTTATTTTTGGAGACCAGCTACGTCTTTTGCTGTGAACATTTTAGAATAGGCATTCTTGTTATCAGGGTCAGGTTAAAAGGCATTGCCAGATTTTTACCCAGGTTAACAATTATAATGACAGTGATACACTGATGTGTTTTTCTAATGTGAGCGAAAAAGTGAATGCAAAATAGGGAAATTAAGTAATTAATATGGTAAAGTGGTGAAAACATGAAAAATACCAGATTGGAAAAAATAGCTGAGCTTGTATTTGAAGTTCCCTTAATAACCAAGTAGGCAACTTGATTAATGGTGCAGATTGCATGCAATTCAGTGACCACCTGAATGAATACAAGCAGAGGTAATCACCTGACAAACAGTGGTCCAAACTTAGGAAATGGGAGCAATTGACATTAGACATTAGCAATTTTGCATTAGACATTGACTAGCTATTTTGGCTGAACAAAAGCACCCATTAATGTCAAATTAGACACACATAGACAACAGCTTTTTAGACTTCTTAAAATATTATACTGATTTACTACATTTTTATCAGAAAATAAATCAAGCATATAAATTGACTTGTAAATAAGAAGCCTTAAGTGGGAAGATACAGAAATATTCTCGTCAGATTATTTCTCTCTTTCCCAGAAATAAATGAAAGACTACAGTTTCACTTCTGGATCACTATTTGTATATTCTATGCTTGTTGTTTCTTTTGTTCCGTTTTTATATCGTCAACCATTTATCAGAAGCTAAAAGACCTATTAATCATTTCCTCTAACTGCTATACTACATGTGTATCAATTGTAGTCTTGAAATAAAAATAAGATAAATGACTTGGCATGAATTGTGGCCTGATGAACCAAGAACAAAGATCTGACACATGGTAGATCTAATAATTCCTGCCTTCTGTTCAAATGCACACTTACTAGACTCTTCTGATTTGCTATTTCCTTCATGTTTGTGTTCTGAAAGAAGTACAAATTACAGAATAAGGAAGTAAATCCAAATTAAATTGCATATTGCTTGTAAAACAAAAATAAATGTGCTGGGTAGAAGTGAACACCATTTTCTTTGCTATCTTTTAGTCTTTCAAGAAGGAAGTATCAAATCTTGCCTATACAGAGTACATCTCAATTATTATTGACCTTATGTATGAGGCAGGCTTCTCTGCAAGGTTACCCAGAATGCTGGGAAGAATGATACAATTTACTGAGTGACCAAGGGCTTTTAGTAAAGCCTGTGTTTTGTCTAAGACCAGAAAATAACATGTTAATACAAAAACCATTTAGAAGAAGGGTTATTTACCCACTAAGGATTTGTAGCAATTGCATGGGTAATAAAATGACTGGTAAATGTCTAAAAATATAAAAAGGAAACATAATGATAAAGCTAAATTACAATGTTTAACATATGAGATTACATCTTTGATCCAGAATTGTGCAGAGGGCTATGCAATTGCACAGTGAAAGTGTGACTTTCTAAAGTACTGGCCCAGGTCACTGAGCGCCAAACTAGAGCTGTCATTTTATTATTCCCCTGAACATTTTAGTATGTGACTGACAAATGTATTTACCACCATTCCCTGCTTCAGTATCCACACATTGTCAGTGATATTGCTAGGAAATTAAGACATTGATTCCTACTGCGCCCAGACAGCTTTACTGTTCTTCCCCCAAACACTCCTATTTAACCAGAATTAGCATAGGCTTGAGGCGTCAATCCCTGATCATTTCTTGTGATCTAGAGCAACTAATTCTTTATGCCTCAGTTTTCTTACCTGCTAAAAGGATAAGAGAGGTTATGATAAAATATAATAAACAAAATGTATGTATTCAGTATTTAGTCGGCAACACAGAAGTCACTCCATGTGCTCCAGGTATAAAGGGTTTTAGTACAACAATTAGGCGCTTACTTTGGAAGAACTGGGGAAGAGAAGATCAAAAAAGTTAACCCTGATCATCCCAGTCTGAAGTTATGAAGCAGGTGGTCCTCAAGAGCCCCCTTGAAAGCTGCTGGGAATTTCTGTCTGTCCATGTCTGTCTGCAAGTGCCTCAGGAAAATGATGCCCATCCCTCCCTTCCACCTGACATTTCCATGTGACTGCCATTCACTGACAAATTTTTAACTAGGAGTCACAGAGGAAAGGATTCCCAACTTCTTTGTGATGCAGAGAACTTGCAAGGAGGTGCCTCTGGCTCTTAACAGCTCTTCATTTTATTTCTCTCTCTGTGATGCATTTTGAGTGAATTCACCAGTTCTTAAAATTTACTAATTCTCTATTTGTGCCTATTTCAGCATATATGTAATTTATTAAGATTTTTTTAGTACATTCTTTTATTTCCAAGGTTTCTGATCAGGTTTTACATAGCCACATTTTTCATGCTTTATTTCTCCACATCTTATTTTATAGTTTATTTTCCATTTTGAAAAAGATGGAATAAGCATCATAACTACCTTCATTTTGAAGGCTGTCAAGATGCTCCCTAAAGTTAATGTAGTTTTGAGTAACTTGATGTTCTCAGTGTTGGTTTTCTTGGTTGTCAACAGCTCTCCTCTTCAGCCTGGTTTCATGATGGGTTGGAAGAGAGTCAGAGGCTCTGGCTTCAAGTTGTGAGACTGGATCCTGCCTCCCAGCTCGTGAGAGGCATCTCATGTCCCTGTTAACCTTGAAGTAGCCAAGATTTTGGCAGTCCTGCCCCAGAACCTGAAAGCACTGAGTTTCAGCTTGACTACTGCTCTGTGTTTCTGCTCTACTTCCAGTACATTAGATGTTTTTATTGGTTGGTGTTTTTTTTTTTTTTTTTTTTTGAGCTAAGTTATTCTTAATTAGTTTTATCTGCCATTGTTCTGTTTCTGGAAACAAAAGAGGTGATGTGTTTAAGAGTGAACTTACAGAGCCATCTTAACCAGAAGCCAGTTTGAGAATTATTTAAATGTCTTACTTTTACATAATTCATCTCTTTCTTCAAAGATTTTAATAATTCATGGCCAAAGGTTTTCTGTTGAATATATAAAATGGTCTACAGATATTCTAGGACAGTCTTAATTTTAAGTACTTTACATCAATAAAGAATACACATGTAGTAACTACATTTGTTTATTTATATCATTTGTTGCAACCCCAAAGATTTTAAATGCAATGTAAATGTGATTTAAGTTGCATTCCTTTCTGACAATTATTTAAATAAATTCAGAAATCAGGCACAATTTGTGACAGAATATGTAGTGTAGTTTTTTGGTCCTGCAAAAACACCTTTATTTAAAGTTCCAAGCAACCCTACTCAGCTCTCATGCTTCAGACAACTATTTTCCCTCTTTCCTCACTCAAGCATCAGCCCTTTCCACACCAAAATAACCCATTAAATTGAAAACTGGAGCATCTGTTCTCGTAAGCTGACTGCACTGAAATCTGCCAATCGTTCCTCTTTACCAGCACTGAGGGATTCACCACCGTTAACCGTGCAATCAGCCAACCACTGTTCAGAATACATGAATTTGAAAACCTGTTTAGAAAAAGAAATCAACTTTCAGTGCAACCCAGGAACTCTTCATACCAAGATCAGGAAGTGTGAAAGAACACTCTTCAGGAGCTCTTCATTGTTCCCAATAAAGTGTCCTGGAAGAAGCAGATACGTAGGAAAACTTTGATATGTGCTAATAAAGATGTCTAACTCATTTGGAGCAAGTCCTCTCTTTTACCTCCTGTTTTGTTCTATCCTCAATTATTTGGGCCATTCATAATTTTACAATGATGAAAGAATTTCGGGGCATGGGTATCATTTGGGGTGAAAAAATTGCCAAATTGCCTAATCCAATAAGCTGATTGTGTAGCAAACATTGACAGACAAAAGTAGATCAATCTAAAGGGAGAAACTGTCAGGTTGTTTTTAAATGCTTGAGGGTAACTTTCAGTTTTTAAATTTATTTTGTTTTATAAGTTGCTCAATTTTTCATACATTAATCTCAGCCAGAACTTTTAGCTTCATTCTTTTTTGTGTAAAATTGTTGTATTAAATATTTTTCCTTATGAATACATATCTATAACTCATCACGCTGTTGGACTTAATGTAGAAAAATCTAGCTCAAGGCCCCAACTTGAGCAAAGTATATAGAATTTCAAAAGTTTTTCATATCTAATTGGTTAGAGTATCTTAAATGAATGGTTCATGAGAGTAAGATGAGCAGTAGAATGAAGTCCTGGGAAACTTGCACTGTGCATCCGTAGGCCATTTCTGACAGTTTATCATTTACAGAACTGGGAATCCTCATTACTAGACTCAGCAGGCAATAGGAAACTGTCTGCCTGATAGCATTTCTGTTATCTCTTTTAATAAAAACTTAATTTCCTTTCTTCCTTCTTATCCTGTCAGATATCAGCACCTTATTTATTTTTCCTGACAGCTCCTAGTCAACTTATGAGCACCTAAGACTTGCTGCTTTGACTCCCACCATTTCTTCTTTCTACCTTCCCATCCTCCTTTCCCAGCAAAGCCAAAGGAGGATGAATTTGGGGCCATTCCTAGGTAAGGCCAGCAGGGTTTCCATAAACTCATCTCAGCTGGGCACAAAGAAAATGCCGAAGGAGCAGCCACAGCATGCACAGCCCAGAGCACTTGTGGAAATCCTAGGAATGTTGACCAAAAGAATCGCCCAAGTCCCCAAACACTTTCCTCACAGTACACTTAGCACACTGTGTGACTGGACGGACAGGTCTTTCAGCTGCGTGGCGCTTGCAGCCTGGGGTTTGAAGCATGACAGGATGTGGCAGCCCTGACTCTGGATAATGTAGTACGATGCAACAAAATGCATGAAATTAGAAAATGGAAACTTTTCCTTCCCTGAACTGTAATTTAGCTGTCACTTGGCTTTAAAGCAGCTGAAAACACTTTCTTGAAAGTGAATGTTTATTTCCTGAAGTTTCGTGAGTAATTATAGGCCTATTCTCCGCATGTTCGACATTCCACCCGCCTTTAAGTTATTCCTTCCCATAACTCTGTCAGCAGTGCAAGTTCCTAGCACATACTTACAGGCATCCTTTGCATTAAAAGAGCCTGCCATGGAATGCGTGGCACCTTTGATCTGAGGTGTGTGACATGCTTTACCTACCATTGTCTCATCGAGCTCAATGCACTTGGTTTGTTAGCCTGTGTGTGTGTGTGTGTGTGTGTGTGTGTATTTCCAAGTTCATTTTCTAAATGTGATGAGAAGGATCTGCTGGGAAAATTCCTGATTTTACATCTGTCTTACCACGGGAAAAGAAGAGAAATATAATAAATTTTTTATGAGCCATGTTGCCTCGTGTTCGCTGAGAAACCTTTGCCTTTCCAGGGGAAGCTTTTGACCCCACGTGGTGAGAGAGTTGGTAACCTGATGCTATTGTTAGAATAATTATAGTCAGAGGTTTTTGTGTCAGCACCCAAGTTAGCTTAGTAAGGTTATATATTTTGAAATTCTTGTACCTCTTCTTAAAATATATTCTGCAAAATCAGGTGGGTGAAGGCCAGTGAGTTGGTCATAAAACCAGCTTTTTACTTAGCTGATGGAATGACTGAGATGTCTACGTGCGTGAAATGTCAAGTTTTACAGAGACAAGTAACGGGACATTTATCAGGATTATTGATAGAATTATTTAGTAGAATTGACAGGATATTTATCAGGATTTTCTGATGTAGTAATTCAATATGTTTCTGTTAAATATTGGAATTGTTTGGAAATATAATATTTATTATAATTAATAAAATAGTTCTTATCTAGAAGTTGCCTGGTATTTTAGGGAAATGTTTTTTTACCAGATTCTTTAACACAATTTCTGTTCTTCACCAACAGCTTTCTGGGCAAATGTTTTTATTTCCCAGAGTGAGAAGCTAAAATGCACAGAAATTTCATAGTTCTTAAACTGAGATTTTCAGGGTGCTCCTCTTAAAATATGAGAGTACTTCAAAAAGTTTGTGGAAAAATAGAATTAAAAGATAATATGAATCTTTCCATGAACTTTATGAAGTACCCTCATTATTAAGTCATCTGAGGTTGGTTTTAAGGCAAACAGCCTTTATATGTTATCAAATGATCCCTGATGGGCGTCTCATGAGTAAGCAATAGTTGTTTCCTATTCTTTATTGTGCCATCCAGGACAGTAAATATTTGTTGCTTTATTGTGTGTTATTTAGGAACATTTTCTACAGCTCCTAACTATTTAGAAAGTCATTTGATTTCAAACTTCCTGTGCTGTCGAGATATAATCAAAATTTTGGCCATAAGAACTATATATTAGTGTCTGTTGGTTTGTGTTACTCTATGAGGCTAAACGTACTTAAAACTTAGTGTAACTAGTGAATTTAGTACAACACCATCTTTGAGCTGGTAAAGTGAACAAATTCATTTTAGAAAAATCACTGTTGGAAAAATGCATCACTAAATTTTATTCCTATAACCGTGAATGACAACATTTTACTTCTGTCAAACTGATTTAAATGTAATAAACTAGCATTTAAGGCATTGTCTCTAAGAACATGCATTTGTTAGATACAGGAAAGTCAGATATCTATGGATGTAAGATACTAGGGTATAATTACAAGTTTGAGAACACCTACAAAGGAGAGATGGACTGCTGTTTTTCATCCAAATTAGCCTCACAGGACCCAGAACTCTCATTTTCAGGGAAATACCTTTCTATCATACTTCAGTTTTTTGTACCCATTGATTTGGAGAAAAACCCATATTGGGGAATGGAGGCCAGTGTAAGAAGCAGATTTTTTTTTTCTGTTTAATAGATATTCAGAATTTAAGTTGAAGCTGATGGAAGAGGACCCACAACCTGACTCCCCTTATTATCACAGGCTTGATGATTTCACTCAAACTAGGCTGGGCACTGAGCTGTCCTAATACTGTGTAGCTACTTTGCAGTTGGAGAGTGGGTTGCTATTGGCTGCTACAGTTTTAAAAAGCCATAATTATATTCCAGCTTCAATCTTGCTCTAAATTTTAGACTTGAGTCACTTAATATTTCTTTGGATGTCTGATAGAAATTTCCATTTGAACATGCCCAGAACTGAATAACCTTTCCCCTGACACCTGCTCCACTTACAGTCTTCCCCATCTTAGTTGGATGGTAACTGCAGCCTTCCACTTACCCAAGCCCAGACACTTGAAGTCATCCATGTCTCTTCCCTTTTCTCACACCCTATAATAGTCGGTGGAGGCTACCATAACAAAATACCATAACGTAGATGGCTTAAACAACAGAAATGTGTTTTCTCACAGTGCTGGACACTGAAAGCCCACCATGAGGGCGCTTGCATGGCTGGGATCTGGCGAGGACTCTCTTTCTGGCTTGCAGGTGTCCGCTGCCACACGGTGTCCTCAATGGCAGGGAGAGAGAAACTGAAAAAGCTTTCTAAGGGTCTCTCTTATCGGCTTGGCTTTCCGTCTCCTACTCCAAGTCTTTACCAAACTCTCACCTTCCCAGTGAGACCTCTTCTGACCTAAAATCTCCTTCCACCAAGTTTATAATATCATTTACTTTGTTCTTTTTTCTTTTTTCCTCTATAATCTTCCATTATATTTTCTAATTAACTTATTTGTTATGTTTACTGTGTAATATCTATCTCACTTCAATGCAAGCTCCCAGGAGGAGAAATCTTCCTCTGTTTTGTGCACCAATATATCCCAAGCATCTAGGGCAGTGTTTGCACATAGTAGGTGTTCAATAAATACTTTTTGAATGACAAAAAAGTAAAAAATAAGTTTGGACTGTCTCTGCATCACTTGCAATTGGAAAGTCCCAACTGATACACGCTGTCACTATTTTGGTCCCTCCCTTTCACACTCCCCGCACCCCCTCCAGCCAACATTAATCGGTGGATACACACATAAAAGATACTTCACTACCACATATTTTACAATGTACAATATGGTAGAGATCTAAACTAAAAGATATGGTCCCTACCCTTAAAGAATGGCGGGTTGGCAACAAGCAGAAAACCATAGCTAATGTACTACATGATTCAGTGAAAATTTTTAATTTCTCTAAGGGTTCAGAGGAAAGAGACATCAGAAAAGTTTGGAATCACAACTACAGAAGGCTTCCTGGTACAGAAAGGAATTTGAAAACTGGAGAATAATGTAAATAAAATAGAATATTATATAATTGTCTGTATAGTTCCATGACATGTATTATATTCATTG
This sequence comes from Galeopterus variegatus, assembly GCF_000696425.1. Taxonomy (NCBI): domain Eukaryota; kingdom Metazoa; phylum Chordata; class Mammalia; order Dermoptera; family Cynocephalidae; genus Galeopterus; species Galeopterus variegatus. The sequence goes on along the minus strand of NW_007729970.1, from coordinate 133,504 downwards.
ACTTTGTTGTTACATGGAGTAATTCCTTTTATAAAATTGCTGATACTAGCCCCCAAACTGGCTGCCTAGTGCCTCTCACCAGAAAAGCAGGCTTGTCAACAGATTTCACATTCTGCTAAACTGACTTGCTATAAGAATAGGCAGTTGGCAGGAAGTGGAGAAGTCTCTATGATTTTTCATTCAGTAGTAAATCAGCCAAATCAAAACTCAAGGATACGATGTGGCAAGGAAAGTAGGAACCTCAGGCATGTCAAGTTCTCCCTGGGGGGCAGCAGCAGAGTCAGGCAAGCACGAAAGCCACATAATCACCTTATTCATGACTTTGAGTTCATCTCCGCTGGTATCGATTGGCAAGCAGTTGCAAAGAGAAAATAGTGAATGTCACTCTTAGAGAAAAGCTTAAATATATTAGCTAGTTAATTGAAAAGCTTCAACACGTACGAGGCTTCAAGCAACCCAAGAACAAAACCAGCTGAATTTATCATAGGTGGAAATAGAAGGGAGACAAGATCATCCCCAAATGCCTATGTTTCATGCCTTTTAACATCTACCTTGAGTAGTACATCCTATTCCTTGAAACTCTTGTCTAGTGTATATATTTATGAACATTTTTATGTTTACTATGCTTTTGTAATAATGTTACATGGAGTAATTCCTTTTATAAAATTGCTGATACTAGCCCCCAAACTGGCTGCCTAGGGCCTCTCACCAGAAAAGCAGGCTTGTCAACAGATTTCACATTCTGCTAAACGTGTTACATGGAGTAATTCCTTTTATAAAATTGCTGATACTAGCCCCCAAACTGGCTGCCTAGTGCCTCTCACCAGAAAAGCAGGCTTGTCAACAGATTTCACATTCTGCTAAACTTAAAGAGTAGTTAGTTGCCCTTGTAGTTTTCATGAGAATGCACCCATGAAGAGCTCCCCGACGCACCCCTACTGTCTCCTACTGTTACACACTGCATTTCCTGGGTGACTTGCTATAAGAATAGGCAGTTGGCAGGAAGTGGAGAAGTCTCTATGATTTTTCATTCAGTAGTAAATCAGCCAAATCAAAACTCAAGGATACGATGTGGCAAGGAAAGTAGGAACCTCAGGCATGTCAAGTTCTCCCTGGGGGGCAGCAGCAGAGTCAGGCAAGCACGAAAGCCACATAATCACCTTATTCATGACTTTGAGTTCATCTCCGCTGGTATCGATTGGCAAGCAGTTGCAAAGAGAAAATAGTGAATGTCACTCTTAGAGAAAAGCTTAAATATATTAGCTAGTTAATTGAAAAGCTTCAACACGTACGAGGCTTCAAGCAACCCAAGAACAAAACCAGCTGAATTTATCATAGGTGGAAATAGAAGGGAGACAAGATCATCCCCAAATGCCTATGTTTCATGCCTTTTAACATCTACCTTGAGTAGTACATCCTATTCCTTGGAAACTCTTGTCTAGTATATATATTTATGAACATTTTTATGTTTACTATGCTTTTGTAATAGAAAAATTTAGAGCAAGAAAACATACCTAAAGAGTAGTTAGTTGCCCTTGTAGTTTTCATGAGAATGCACCCATGAAGAGCTCCCCGACGCACCCCTACTGTCTCCTACTGTTAATCACACACTGCATTTCCTGGTTTTTTGGCCTGTTAATGTGAATTTAAGTAGCTTGGCACATTTAATTATATACAGTGACTCAATGACTTACCAAAAACAAATGGCTATAGTTTATCATCATAATAAAGATAGAAGATAACTGGTTTTGATGAACTATGAGGATACTTTTTACCAACATAAACTCTATGTCCATTCATTCACTCCAAAAATTGTTATTCAGACCCTTTTATTGCAACAAATAATGACTTGATAAGTGGGTGTGGGGAAAATATGAGAAACTTAAAAGTAAGGCTGAGGAATTAAAAGTGCTGTGCCTTTAATGTAGGGGACATTAATACTATGAACAGAGTCTTAATGGCTCAGTGAAGCTCCTGGATAGGGAGGATGGAGTATGGATTACGGGCAGGAAGTGGAAAAGGCCAGACTAGGGATACAGCAGGGAAGGAAAGAGGGGGAGAGATGTGATGTGAGACAGCTATCAAACATAAATAGGCCACAGTAATAATGGGACGAGAATGATGGGAAATTCTCTTTTGAAAAGTGATGAGAACAGAAGCCTGATTTCAGGGCTTGAAAAGCTTCAACACGTACGAGGCTTCAAGCAACCCAAGAACAAAACCAGCTGAATTTATCATAGGTGGAAATAGAAGGGAGACAAGATCATCCCCAAATGCCTATGTTTCATGCCTTTTAACATCTACCTTGAGTAGTACATCCTATTCCTTGGAAACTCTTGTCTAGTATATATATTTATGAACATTTTTATGTTTACTATGCTTTTGTAATAGAAAAATTTAGAGCAAGAAAACATACCTAAAGAGTAGTTAGTTGCCCTTGTAGTTTTCATGAGAATGCACCCATGAAGAGCTCCCCGACGCACCCCTACTGTCTCCTACTGTTACACACTGCATTTCCTGGGTTTTTGGCCTGTTAATGTGAATTTAAGTAGCTTGGCACATTTAATTATATACAGTGACTCAATGACTTACCAAAAACAAATGGCTATAGTTTATCATCATAATAAAGATAGAAGATAACTGGTTTTGATGAACTATGAGGATACTTTTTACCAACATAAACTCTATGTCCATTCATTCACTCCAAAAATTGTTATTCAGACCCTTTTATTGCAACAAATAATGACTTGATAAGTGGGTGTGGGGAAAATATGAGAAACTTAAAAGTAAGGCTGAGGAATTAAAAGTGCTGTGCCTTTAATGTAGGGGACATTAATACTATGAACAGAGTCTTAATGGCTCAGTGAAGCTCCTGGACAGGGAGGAGGGAGTATGGATTACGGGCAGGAAGGGGAAAAGGCCAGACTAGGGATACAGCAGGGAAGGAAAGAGGGGGAGAGATGTGATGTGAGACAGCTATCGAACATAAATAGGCCACAGTAATAATGGGACGAGAATGATGGGAAATTCTCTTTTGAAAAGTGATGAGAACAGAAGCCTGATTTCAGGGCATGTCAGAGAAAATGGAGGCAGCAGATAGAGGCTGCTTATTTGAAAAGTTTGACAGTAAAAGGGAAAAAAATATATAGCAGTAGCTAAGAGGGCAGCTGGGTCAAGAGCACATTTTCTAAGACAGCAGAGAGCTACGTGTTTGAAGGCATGAGGGTGAAAGCTGCCAGCAGGTTTGAAGATGTCTGAGAGGGCGGAGATAAACTGAGAATGAGGGTCTCGATGATACTGGGGAGAGAGGAGCAGGGAGGCACGAAAGGGGCTCTGAGCTTCAGAGGTGGAAGAGGACTTGTTTCTTGAGATGGAGACAAGGCTAAGAAGTGGGAAAGCACTGAGTGACTCAGTGACACGACATGTGCTGCAGATAATGACTTGATCTTGCTAGTGACATAAATACTAAAGGCAGTCAGTTATCTGAGGAGAATAACTTTCTTGCTTTTATAACAATCTCATCACGACAACAAAAGCATATGTGCTCACCTAGAATTAAAATGTATTTCTCCTTTCCCAATTTCATTTCCACTGAGTTTCCAACTGTGATTTTTACCAAAATGTCTTCTCTTAAGCAGCTTCATTCTTTTCTTAAATTTATTTTTATGTACTTGCCTTGCCAGCCACGTCAATCTACTCAGTGCTGCTCACGTACCCTGGAATGACCTCTCCCGAACACATAATACTCTGGTTCCTTCTCTTATAGGAAATAAACTGTCTTGTCTCTTTAGATAAAGATCACCAGAAATTAATGTAATTTGATCCTTGCCTGTGTTGTCATCTTTTCTTGATTTTCAATTTGATTTTTACCAGGAGCTTGATGTATTTGAGAATTAATAATAGCAGTTTCCTGTCCTTTAATCAGATCACCAGAAATTAATGTAATTTGATCCTTGCCTGTGTTGTCATCTTTTCTTGATTTTCAGTTTGATTTTTACCGGGAGCTTGATGTATTTGAGAATTAATAATAGCAGTTTCCTGTCCTTTAATCGTGTTCTCTTTTTCCATTTTCAAATATGAGTCATTTAAGCCAGTGGGATCCAAAGAGAGGGCACACAACCCAGTGGATGAGCAAGGTGGAATACAAAAAGAATTAGAATTTCCTCCCTTTTTTAATCTAAAAATATGAAATAATTTTTTTTCTAATATTTAGTGTACAGATGGAATGAGGCTCTCTTATGCAGTTCATACGTCTCACTGTTACATGTCACATATGCTATGTGAAGCCTGTTATGACATGCTGCAGTTTACGTGTGCCTGGTTGAGGAATTTTGTGCATTGCATCACCTTCTTAAACTAAAGACCAGCCTTCATTAAAAAGTACAAGTGGCTTTAAAAGATTCTGGCAGAAAACCAACAGATTAAAGATTATAGTCATAATGCAAGCACACACAAACAACTAGAAAATGGCAGAGCTGTCACTGCTACTTTTCAAGTGAGTTTAAGATCAGCCAATATACATGAAAAAAGTTCTGATAAGCAGTTAACCAACAAAATTGATATTATGAAAAAAGACTGTTTCAAGTATAGGTTTACACATACGATCATTAGACATGGCTATAATCCCAAGTGTATATTCTGCTTTTAGATAATAGTTAATAATTACAGTACATGTATATGTATGTAGACATGTCCCACATAAGAACATTTCAATCAACAATGGACCACATATATGATGTTGGACCCATAAGATTATCATGGAACTGAAAAATTTCTATCGCCAGGTCTTGTTGTAGCCATCATAGCATGATTACTTTATTTTTTAATAAATTGAGTGTAGCCTATGTGTACAGTGTTTATAAAGTCTACAGTAGTTACAGTGTTGTCCTCGGCCTTCACATTCACTCAGCACTCACTCACTGACTCACTCAGAGCAACTTCCTGTCCTGCAAACTCCATTCCTGGTAAGTGCCCTATACAAGTGTACCATTTCTATGTTTTATACTGTATTTTTACTGTACCTTTGTCTGTGTTTAGATATGTTTAGATAAAGAAATACTTATCATTGTGTTACAATTACCTGCAGTATTCATTACAATAACATGCTGTACAGATTTATAGCTTAGGAGCAATAGGCCATACCGTGTATAGCCTAGGTGTGTGGTAGACCATACCACCTAGCTTTCTGTAAGTGCACCCTGTGATGTCCACACAATGAAGAAATGGCCTAACAACGCATTTCTCAGAATGTATTGTTAAATGAAGCATAACTGTCATTTATAAATAAATACATATTCATGTGTTGGGGGATTTTTCTCAACGATGTTTTACTAATAGGAGTGTACAATACTCGCTTGAAGACCTCTAACCTAGCACATTTTTATTGAACAATATGAGTAATTTTTCATAAAATACCAAAACGTTAAGGCTCTCATAACTGTAAAATGTAGATTTGAGAATAATGAAAGACTAACATGGCTTTTGAAAATATACTTACTTCTCCTTAAGCCACAAAAGAAGCCTCTCTATTGATGGAGATTAGTAAGATGCCTCAAGGGTGAAGATGGACACTGTGGTGGACAGCTACACAGCACAAGCACTGATTTTTAGGTCGAGTTATTATTATCTCTATATAAAATAGAGCTCAAGTAGCCACTGCAGACTGTGGGTCTTGACAAGAAGAAACCATGAACAGTCTTTGAAAATTTCATCTCACTTCTACTGCAGTTTTAAGTGTCCCAACTCTAAAGTAGCTTATTAAGGTGCCTCAATAATGCATATGCCAACTGGGGCTTGATTTTTCTCCTTGGAATACTCACAAGAGCATACAGAAAGGAGCTTTCTCGATGGTACTGCTGTGCTGGGAAAGAATACTCAATTTTGTCCTCAAAGGGAATGGAGCCTTATCATGCATTGTGGCCACCAGCCACAGTCCATTTTCCATGATGACATGAGATATTTTCTCTTTTTCCATCAGTTATCATGGGAGCACAATTGCAAATGTAGTTTCATGGACTTGCATTGATTCAAGTAGACTATAATATACAGCAGGAATTCTATAAACTGTATTTTCCTTCCAAAATTTTAAAGGCTGCATGCAGGCTCCCATGTGTAGATATCATTACATTCTAAAATTAAAGTAAACCAGTTTAGCATTTTATTAGTGTTTTGTTTAGAAATTGAGAAGCTAGGTCTGTGAGTCATTAGCTAGTCCTCATCTGCATGGTGATGAATACTACACAATTGAAAAGTCTATCATGATTTTTTTAATTATAAAAATAATTATAAAAATAATTTTTAAAATAGAAAACGTCTATGGTAATGACAGCTTAGATTTACATAGTACCTGTTTAAAAGTTTTCAAACTACTTTAGAGACTTATTAATTCTCACATTTTCCCCTGGAGTGGATAATGAACAGACTGAGAAAACTGAAGCAATGAAGTCACACGATGCTCCCAAGCTTCATTAGTAAGCAGTGAAGAAGCAAAGAATGTGATCAAAAATCACCTTGTGACAGAGTTCCACTAGACCACTTAAAACATTCTAGTCCACTTAAAAGTATAATGTCAATGAAACTATATATTATCAGACTGTCTTTGTGCTGATCAAATAATTTTTAAAAAACAGATTTCTCCTAAAGTATTAATGAGATGTTATCTTTAAATAGAATTTCTGAGACCAACCTATTAGGATAATACTTATTTTGGCAGCTAAGATAAACCCTTTCAGGCAATCTAGACCTTCATGTAGAAGAGACTGTGGGCCTGGCAGGGGAGCTCAAAAAACACTCTCGCTGCCTAGGAACTCCAGGCTTTAACTATCATAAACTGAGGGTGAGAAGGAGATTAAGAGAACCATTCCAAGGCATTCGGGTCCTTCATAAATGTATAACTCTCAGCTCTCTAAAGAATAGATAATGGGATGGAAAAGGTTGCAAAAGATCTCCTGAGGTACAGAAAGCAATTAGTGATAGGACTGGAGATCAAAGAGACTCTCTAGTGAGTCCAACATCTTTTAACGAGGCAGTAAAATATGGTGATATCCCCAATAATCCTGAAAGCTGGTGGTCTGGCTGTGAAGCACAGACAGTCCTTTTGAATATTGTCAGTGCTCAGATCTCAGTATTAGCTTATAGGAAAGTTGTACTTCCACCGTCAAAATATTTCAAGCCAGTAGTGAACTGAATCAAATTAAAGCTACAGCAAAGTCCCGACCCAGCTAACCCAAAGTTCAGATTGATTCATCCCACCTCTAGTAGACTGTCAGAAAAAGAAGCTTATGTATTTCTGGAGATAAATATCATTTACTTTAGATTGTATTGTTCTCTTATATTGAAGGTCTGGAATATACTTATAGATTGCAAGACACATAATAAGGCAGGAAAAGGGCAACCATGGCCAAGAGAGAGAATGATCAATAGAAGCAGATCTAGAGATGAACCAAATATTGAGATAATTGGATAGCTACTTTAAAATATGTATGACAAAAAATGCTAAGAGGTGTAGTCTAAATGGTTCACAGTATTTATGAAGAAATGGAAAATGTTAGCAGAAATATAAAAACTATTCAAAATGAAACTAAATAGAAATGCTAGAAATGAAAAATATAACAGCAGAACTGAAGAGCTCATTAGACAGAGTTGAGGGCAGATTGGACACAGCAGAGAAAGCTATCAGTAAAATTGAAACAGTCAATAGAAAATGTCTACATTAAAAATAAAGAGTTTTTTTAAAAAGCAAAGAGCATCTGAGATATGTGGAATAATGTCAAATAGTCCTAGGAGTAGAAAAGAAAGAGAACAGGGGAAAAGTGATATTTGATGAAACACTGGCTGAAAACTTTCTAAGACTGATGAAGGATCCAAATCACTTACCAAATCCAGTCATGGTAATTGCAAAGAAAACCATGTTGCTATCAATTGCTAAAACCCAAAGAAAAAGAGCAGTGCTTAAAAGTAGCTACAGGAAAAAGACACATGTGTACAAGTACACAATAGAAAGGATAGATAAATTCTCACTCGAAATAACGAAAGCCACAAAACAAAGGAAAGACATAATGAAAATGCTGAAAGAGCAAAATAGACTTGTCATCCTAGAATTTTATATCCTGTACAAATATCCTTCAAAAAGGAAGGCAAAATTATAATATTTTCAGATAGAAAAAGTGGAAATAATTTATGTCTAGAAAACCTTCACAATGTGAAATGCAGAAAGAAACTATTCAGGCTGAACAGATTTGGATACCAAATGGAACGTAAGAGCTTTTCTTTTAGTCCCTTTATGTTTTAGTTACATGTTTTTATTTCTTTAAAAGACCATGTTTCCAAGCAAAAATGGTAACAACGTACTGTGAAGTTTATAACACACATAGAAGTTAAGCATAAGACAAGAGCACAAAGGGTGGAAAGGGGGTATATGGAATTATATTACTGTATAATTTTTACATTGTTTATGAATTAGTATACTATTACTAAAAATTTAATAACTTAAAGATGCATATTATATTCAGATACATGCCAAAAAACACATAAAATGTATAATCAATACCTGAAATCAAATAAAAATTTCAATGATATCCATCCCCTCCCTCAAAAAAGGCAGGAAAGGAGGAGCAGAGAACAAATAGAATAAATAGAAAACAAACACCAAGGGCCGGCCCGGTGGCGCACTGCTACAGTGTGCCGCTTGGGAGCGTGGTGGCGCTCCCGCCGAGGGTTCGGATCCCACATACAGACCGGCCGCTCACTGGCTGAGCGAGGTGCGGACGCGACGCGGAGGGTTGCGATCCGTTGCCGGTCACGAAAAAAGACAAAAAGGAAAAAAAAAAAAAGAGAGAGAAAACAAATACCAAGATGAAAAATTGAAACAATAATACTAATAATTATGTTAAACATAAATTGACTAAAGTCTTCCATTTATAGATTAGATTAAAAAGCAAGACCCAACTATAAACTATCTGCAGGAGATACAGATAGGTTAAAAGCAAAAAGGTGTAAAAATACATACCATGGAAAAATTAAGCTTAAAAAACCAATGGCTATATTAATATCAAATTGCCATTAAGACAAAGAGATCTACCAGAGATTAAAAAAAAAAAAGGGCATTCCATATTGGTAAAAAGATTAATTTCTCAAGAAAACTTAAGTTTTCAGGGTAAAAGTCAGTATATGGCAATCAATTACATTTCTATATAGTAGCAATGACCAATTGAGATAACAATTAAATTTATAACATCAAAAACATGTAATATGTAGAAATAAATCTAACAAAATATGAAAAAGACATCTACATTGAAAAAATGAGACATTGCTGAATGAAATTAAAGATTAGTTAATTAAATAAATAGAGAGATAAAAAATGTTTTTGGATGGATAGAACCAATATTGTTTATTTTCCATAAATTGATATATAGGTTCAAAGCATTACCTGTCAAAATTCTAGCAGACTTTTTTTTTGAAGAAATAACCTGAATCTAAAATTAATGCAAAGAGTTCAGAATATCCAAGAAGATAGTAAAAAATTTTTTGAAAAACTTGTACTACCCGATTTCAAGACTTGTAAAGCTACAACAATCAAAATAGCGTGCTTTGGGGCTGGCCAGTTAGCTCAGTTGGTTATAATGCAGCCTTAAAACACCAAGGTCACAGGTTCGGATCCCCATACTGGCCAGCCACAAAAAAAATTTTTAAATAAAAAAATAGTGTGTTTTGTCATAATGTTAGACAACAGATCAGTGGGAAAGACTTGGAATTCTAGAAATAGACACACACATATGGCAAATTGAGTTTTGATCAAGGTCCAAGTCAACCCAAAGGGAATAGTAAGGTCTTTTTAATAGATATTGCTGGAAGAATTAGAAATGAACTGCAGTTCACTCTTCAGCCTATTCATAAATTTTAATTTGAGTTAGTCATAGGTATAAATGTGAAACTCAGAATCATATAGCTCCTTGAAGAAAGCACTAGGAGAATATCTTCACCAGCTCGTCTCTTAGCCCATTTGTGTTGCTATTAATTAATTTGAGTTAGTCATAGGTATAAATGTGAAACTCAGAATCATATAGCTCCTTGAAGAAAACACTAGGAGAATATCTTCACCAGCTCGTCTCTTAGCCCATTTGTGTTGCTATTAGCGGATGATTCAGGGACAACAAAATTTGACATTTCGTTGCTGCTGTACCGAAAAAAAAAAAGACTGTAGTCTGGATAATTTAAGAAGAACAGAAATTTATTTCTCACAGGTCTGGTGGCTGGGAAATCCAAGATCAAGGTGCCATCAGGTTTCGTTTCTTGTGCGAGGCATGGCTGTTTCTTCCAAGATGGTGCCTGTTGCTGCATCCTCCTGAGGGGAGAAAAGATGTGTCCTCATAGGGCAGATGGCAGAAGGGCAAGCTACCTGACTGATGTTGAATCCTCTGTTATATGGGTCTTAATCCAATTCATAAGGGAGGAGCCCTCATGACCTAATCATGTCTTAAAGGCCCCACCTTTTAATATTTTGAACCACCATTAAGTTTCAACACCTGAATTTTGGAGCAAACACATTCAAATCATAGCAGCATGCGATAGGCAAAACTGTCTTTTAATCATAAAGACAAAATTGATAAATTGTACCTCATCAAAATTTAAGAATATCTGCTCATTAAAAAAAAAATGAAAAATGAATGGGCAAGCCATAAACTGTTAAAAAATAATTGGAGTAGAATTATATGAATATAAAAATATTCAGAATATCTAATAAGCTCCCACAAATCAATAATAAAAAGACAAATAATCCAGTTAAAAATAAGCAAAAGACTTAGTAACTTCACAAAAGAATATGTGAATGGTCACAAAACTTATAAAAAGCGTTAAACTTCATTAGTCAGCAGAGAAATGTAAATTAAAAACACAGAGATATCATTAATAGCCATGAGAACGGTCAAAATTTAAAAGAGATTAACATCTCAAAACGCTGATCATTAAAACTAAATCAAATCTTTTAGTTTTTGTTTTTAGGTTCATTAGAAAATAAATTGCTTGTCTTTGTGCTGAGCTAGATTTTTTAGCCTTTTCTGTTCTCTGTCATCCTCAGAGTTTCCTGCCATTGACAAACAAGCAAAGTCAAGGTCACTGGAAGATACTAATTTTGTCATGAGTTTGAACATGTTCAGAAGTTTCACACACATTATAGGAAACCATCTCAACCTTAAAATTCTACCATTTTATCTGTAGGTTAAAGTACATATACTTTGTCAAATATGAGAATTGACTTTTAAAACATCATAAACTAAAAATTTCACTAGAAGTTATTTAGAATCATTTTGTTTATATGACTTCTTTCCCTATCTACAGAAAAAATTATTTGAACTTGATCATCTGCCTATGAAATATAGGGAAAATGAATGGATGAATAAAATGGGGAAAGAGAAAAAAAATAGTATACAATTCCCATATGGCTTAAAGAGGAAGATTAAGAAAAACCGAAAATTATTAAGAACATAGTATTTTTAGGAAATAAGACAAAAAACAAAAGGAAGAAATGAAACTTTGATTTTCATTTATTCAAAATAATTTTGTTTCTCTTAATGAGTCCCATTCTCATTATTTGGGAAAGGATTTCTTAGACTTTGTCCCTTAGTTCACACAGACAGTAAATCAAATCAGGGATCTGCAAGGTTTCTCTAGTCTTCCTACTTACTGACAGATAATCTGTGATGAGAAATATGAAGTATTTATTAACACAGAGCTATTCAGAGTTATTGATGAAAAGGAAAGATTTATCATGCAATCCCCACAGCACTGAAGGAGAGTCTACTTTATTGATTCAATAGTTAGTAGAATCAGTTGTTTATATGACCTGTTAAAAATGATTTGTTTTAAATTTGGCCACTTTAAGATTTTTGGAAATAAAGGAGGAAAATATTCTGCTAAAATAAATATTTCATTCACTTAGTTTTAAAACTCGGAGTGCAATTCACATGACAAGAGTCAGTTGAGTAGTAGTTAAAACAGTAGCAGAAAAGAAAAAGCGGGTCCCAAGCAATCTTTCTTGCTTCAAATGAAGCTGAATAACCAACCAACTACTGTTCTTTTCCTTGGTCATACCTTTCAGTCTCCCTTCTACGTCTCCCTTGCTTTTCATTGCAATAAGTAAATATAAAAACTCAAGAGTTCCCAAGTCCCACAAATATAGTATCACAGTGTTCCCTTACCTAAATAATTTTACCTAATTGGTTTCTCATAATCAAAAAAACAAGGTGTTTTTTGTAGATCGTAATAAGTAAAAAATAATTATTCCATTGCTATAATCTTTTCAATGAAGTGTGATATAAAAATGAAAACTTAGTCATCTCAAGAGCTTTGCAATAATTGAGATGCTTCTTCTTCCTTGGAATGATCCTACAAAATAAGTTCAGTACTTGACCAAGAGTTTTGGTCACTTCCCATGAAAGTGTAAGTGGTTTTGATAGAGTACATCAAATACCATGACATGTCTTTCAGCATCTTAAATATCAAAACTAATCGTAGAATACTTGGCTAATGTTTTCATTTCAAAAGGCTAAAAATTGTTAGATTATGCAGACAAGTTAATAAAATGACAGATGTTTGAACTAAGATTCTTTCCCTATCGAAGAATATGTTATTGGAAAATAATAGTGTTAGTTTGTGAAAAATTTCTTAGTTTGGTTAATTAAACATCCCCATCCAACCCTCTTTTAATGTATCAAGTGCCACTGTGGAACCCTATGTATTGAATGTGTTATATGGTCAGTTTGAAAATGTAGTCCTAGAAGATCTAATGTGATCTTTTAAAGACTAATAATTGCAGAGGAAGTTACTTAATATAATTTTCAATCTGCCTAGCGGATGATTCAGGGACAACAAAATTTGACATTTCGTTGCAGGTAATTGTGCAGTCATATGGTCTGAAAAAAAGATTCCAGCACTGCATATTGGTGACATAAATTCATCCAGTGTATCAGTCAAGGTTTGATAAGAGAAGGACCACTCTGGGTGATAAAAAAGTAAGGGACTTATATGAGGAACTAGACTTTACATGATTGTAGAAGGGGGTTAAGCAGTCTATGGAAGTCTTGCTGGTTTGGGGCCTGAAGTCAGCAGGCTCAGCTGTTGAGAGGGAAAGATGGGTTTGAACAGAGGGGATCAAGGACAAACTGAAATCCGTCAGAAAGACAAATTGGAACCTATGAACACAAGTTTTCCTTGATCTCTTCCAATCTTGTTGTCACAGGAGACCTGCAGGATAAACTGGCACCCTTCAAAGTAGAACTTTACATGCAGCTGGCCCAGGAAGTGAAGAAGCTAAAGGAAAAGCTGGTGGACCTGGAGGAGCTGAAGTCCTCCCTCCTGTCCTGCACCAACGAGATGAGCCAGCATGTCTACCGAAAAGTGAGCAAGCTGCAGTACTTCCTTGCCCTACATTGATTTTGAGTGTTGTATTTTTAATTTTTTTAAAAAAAGGAGGGGGCTATACTTCACTTTTGTCTTGTTAATATGCAAATTTCTTTTGTGGGCCAACCGTAAACCAGAGAGACCTATACAGGGAAGGAAATTCTGGGAAATGTAGTTTGATCTTGGCCAAGTTGATACAGTACAAAGACATGTTAATTTAGGTGCAGAATTAACCTCAATAAAGATTCTCCGAAATGCTTATGATCAGACTAAATTGTAAATAAAATGTAGTGGAAACTCAGATTTAATGATAACAGAAAACTGTTTTTGTGTTTTGTTTTGTTTGGATAGTACTCTTAGGATTCTCCGAAATGCTTATGATCAGACTAAATTGTAAATAAAATGTAGTGGAAACTCAGATTTAGTGATAACAGAAAACTGTTTTTGTGTTTTGTTTTGTTTGGATAGTACTCTTAGGGATTACTCTTGAATATAAATATTTGTGCCTCCAGGCCATTTCCTATTTGCACCTTAGTGGCATCTTTGAAATGTGTTACCACATCTGGGAGTCTTAGAAAGCAATATTCCTTAAACTATTAGAACATTTGAGGATAGGCCAGAAAGTTTCAAAGGAAGAATTTGATTAAGTTTGTTCCTCAATAACTGAGAAGTGTTAAGTATTTTCAGAAGCATCATAAACAGCTATGACTGATAAGCTTAGACAAGGTCAAACCTTCAATTATTCATTCTTTAAACCGATATTCATTGAACATCCATCCATACCCAGGTACTAGATAAACAAAGGTTATTAAAACACAGTGCTCATCCTCAAAATGTTTAAAGTCTAGGATGAGTAACAGAAAGATTAAACAGAAGAGTATAGTCTGACACCGTGAGTGCTATGATAGTAGTGTAAACAGGGTTCAAAAGAGAAACAAAGGAGGGACATGTAATCTTGACTTAACAATGAGGTATGCTTTAAGACGGGGACAACTTCAGAGAGCCATAGTAATTTGTGATAGAATTTGTCTTGGTTATTTAGGTACTTATCATTCATCGGGATAGGCAACATAAGAAGAAGATTTTAAGGTCATAGTTGAGCTCAGATTTGTACACACTCAGTTCAGGTAGTGTTGTCAAGGGGCAGTTAAATGCATACAGGTCTAAAGCTAAGGAAAGCAATGCCACCTGAAGTTATAGATTTGGGAGTTAGACCAGATGTGGCCTACAGAGCCTCATGCTTGTATATCAGGAATTTTTTGAGGCATACCCTCTGAAACATCCTTTATTGATTCACTAGCTTTGGCACTTTTACCTGGGTCCAGTGTGGGTCAGCACAGCCCAAAGGAAACTTGTCTTAGATTTCACTTCTGATTAGCAGGCTTACATGAACATTACACTATTTTGAAGGTAGTAAACACCTTTACAAAATGACATGCTGGCTCATTGTCTGCATTGGCCATTACTGCCTTTCTCTTCAATGAGAATTTTCTAGTTCTGGGATTCCAGGTCATCTAACAGGCATATCAACACAAGTTTGCTTCCTTGTTTGGAGATAATTCTTCAAGGCCATGTAAGTCTGACAGTCCAATAACTATCAAAGAGAATATCAATCAGGTCTGTAAAGGTACAGGTTAGCTAAACTTCTGCAAACATTATGACTAGGCTATCTCTCTTACTACTGTAGAGTTTTCCTTCAACAACTTTCTGTATCTCACAAACACCTAAAGTTTCCCACTCATTGATGCTGCTTTTACTACAGCTCTCTCTATCCCTTTGTTTTACTGATAGTCTAATAGTTGAATAAACTTGGTGCCACCCAGAGGAGCTTCCAGCGCTTTCTCCAATAGTTCAAAGACTGGTGCAAGAATCACAAACCCAGGCCTCGGAGTAGGATACATGAACAGGGCATGTTGTCTGCTTTACTCTTGGTTCTTAGTGAAAATCATTTTTGGAATTTATAGGACCATTACCTGGGGGTCCTGAAGGGTGAGAAAGACTATCAATCCTTTTGCCTTCAGAAATCCTTCATCGATCCTTTTGTCTTCAGGGTGGAGAGAACTGGTGTGAGGGGAAGGAGTAGTGTTGATAGTATTATAAGTGTTGGTAGAAGGAATGTTTGTTTTGTGTTTTCACATTGTCATTTCGTTTTCGAATTGTTAGTTACTGGGAATATGGTAAGTGCTGTGGACTAGATCAATCGCATGTAGAAGTGTAAGTTGAGTAGTGCTGTGATGGTTATAAATGTGGGCAGGGCGATGTTGTTTTTTATCATTTCTTGGATATAATGCATTTAGGTAGGAATCCTGTGAGTGGAGGGAGTCCTCCTAGTGATAGTAGGACTAGGAAGATTGTGGGGGTGAATCAGAGTCCAGTTACCCTCTTCAAAATTTCCCTCCGCTGTTCTCTGAAACACCCTATCCTCTGATACTTCTCTTTCTACCTCAGTGAATAACCCAACAAGAATTGGAAACAAGCCTCTGTTGCAAATGAAGTTCTGGATTCTCAAGAGCAACATGACAACCTTGGTCTACAGCAATGGCTCTGAGAACTCATTTCTCATTTTCAGAATGTTCATAAGTGCTGTAGTACAAAGGTGAACAGTATGCACTTTGTAGCTGGACAGACCTGCCACTACCCCTGATAACTATGTGCTCTTGGGTAAATCAGTTAACTTCATAGCACTTCAATTCCCTCATGAGTAAGAGAGAGCATGTAATGGTCATTGTGGCTAGCCTCCCAACACCACTCCACTTGCATTCTTCTAAAATATTTGTTGTTATCCAGGTCCCTCGCCAGTGATTGTTTCGTGGATGAGCAGGCTCGAGCTACTCGGGGTCAGCAAGATACAAAAGAGAGGCTAGCTCTGTTGGATGTGAACAAGGAATTTTGATGCCCCATTGCTGGTGGCAGATATCTCATGACCATGTGGGTGATGAGCCTTACAATGAAGCCAACATCATAGAGGAAGGATGGAGAGACAGAAAGTTGCTTTATGATGCTGTTGCAGAACTGATAAACCTGAAATCTGCTCTATCTCTACACACTGGTTATTACAGAGTTGCAGGATTTTTATCTGCAGTCAAAAGCTCAGTAATAAAGGACAAAGTAATAGACCTACCTCACTGTTTTTTTGAAATAATGATGCAAATCACTTAGTTTTATATAGTGCCAAAGCTCTTAGCAAGTTCTCAATAAATGTTGCTTTTGCTGTTATGATTGTTTTTATCCCACCAAAGAAACCTGGGAAAATACCAACCCCATTCTGAGTTAGGGAGGGGGACTAAGAAAAAGAGCATTTGAGTCAGTTTGGATCTCTCAGCATCTTTCTTCCCAGTGTTATATAGTGCCAAAGCTCTTAGCAAGTTCTCAATAAATGTTGCTTTTGCTGTTATGATTGTTGTTATCCCACCAAAGAAACCTGGGAAAATACCAACCCCATTCTGAGTTAGGGAGGGGGACTAAGAAAAAGAGCGTTTGAGTCAGTTTGGATCTCTCAGCATCTTTCTTCCCAGTGTAGTGGGATTCTCTGATGTACCCTTTGAGTTCACATTTGAATTCTTAACCTTTCCTCTCTGCTCTGGTATCCCTTGATTTCTGCTAGGTTGTCCCCCAACTAGGTTTTTACTCTGTCAAGTGCCTTAAGATGAACATGGAATGGAGTTAATGATAAAGAAAATCAGTCAGTGGTCAGTGCCCTCCTCCCCACCTTTTTTACTTCTTTTTTTTTTTTTTTTGCTTTTTT